>NW_028297171.1:527253-738749 GCF_055798465.1 Pogonomyrmex barbatus
AATATCTTCGGTATATATTGCAACTGTTCAGCGCGCAAATTCCAAATATCAAATAGATACGATAGCGCGAGATACATTTTTGCTACTAAGCGAATCGCGGTTTCGCGCGCCTATAAATAGGCGTTCAATCAAAGCCTAGATAACGCAGTATGAACATGAAATTCGTGCGGTACCCGCAGACGATACACGTCGTGAACTACGACGAGAAAGCGCAAATGATGGGAGACATCGCGACAAAGCGCAAGCATGGTGAAATACTACCGAGTACTATACGCGCCATTATTTGCGGTCCATCGAATTGCGGTAAAACCAACGTTCTCATAAGTTTGCTCGAGAGTCCGCACGGTGTACGTTTCGAGAACGTGTACGTGTATTCGAAGTCATTGCAACAACCAAAATATCGATATCTCGAAACTTTGTTGGCATCGATCGACGAAATCGGCTATTTTACGTTTTCCAACAACAGTGACGTCATCCCACCGAGCGAGGCACGTCCCAATTCGATCTTCGTCTTCGACGACATTGCATGTGATAAGCAAGATGTGATGAAAGAGTATTTCTCGATGGGTCGCCACTCGAACGTCGACTGCTTCTATCTCTGTCAGACGTATGCGAAGATACCTAAATATCTGATACGCGACAATGCGAACTTGCTGATTTTATTTAAACAGGATGGTACCAACTTGAAACATGTTTACAACGATCATGTGAATACTGACATGTCGTATGATGAATTCTGTGCGTTATGTCGCGATTGTTGGCGGCGCGAGTACGGATTCCTAATGATAGACAAAGACAGTCCCCTTGTCAACGGGCGGTACAGAAAAGAATTTAACATGTTCGCGGTACCATAATGTGGTTAATCGACTAATATATGTACATATGTATATATAAACTATAAGAAATACGTACATATGTACATATATATGTATAAAACTATATATAAAAAATACATGTATATTACAAAGGTATTCGCCAATGTCCCCATGGTAACGTTTTCGTCGAATCCGGTATGATGTATCGTTTGTCATCGTATGGACTCAGAGCAATTTTTGATTCGGATATCGTATATACTTGGTGTAACTTGGATTTTATACATGACTGGCGACGAGTCATTTCGATCTCTTCATTCAAACACCGTATATAATCATCGAACGTTATTGTTCGCGCTACGACGTTATTTTTTACACCTTTCACCTTTTTGGTGTCCTTTTTACCATCCACTCTCATCGCATACATTTTCGCTCTGAGTCCAACAAATTCCGTCATAATCGCACCGTTATTTTCGTCCTTCATTAGGCCGGGTACTTTTTTATTCACGAGAGACATACCATATGCGTTGTCCGCCGGATAATCGCTCGTATCGAATCTAGCGATATCGCGTTTCATCGTCTCGTACACATCATCACATTCAATGTGATATACAAGACTGTCTGTGTCGGTGTACATGATTTTACATTTGTCGCGATACAGCGGTAACATATATTCGTGATGAAATTCATACAAGCAGATTTTTGATATATCGAGTATACACATACCCACATAAATCGGCTTGTTGAATTTTATCTCGAGTTTACGCAGTTCGACGGCGATTAAATTTTCCGCAAAGACGCTGCGGCTGTGGAAATTTGGTTTCGCGATCATTGCCTCCGCACCGTATCGTCCGTCCCATTTCGTTATCAATTTTACATCCACGTGATTCCGGACATTTTCCATCGTTTTACCGAATACCGCGTTGTTCATTAATTTGTATAAATTTTTTTCGAAATCGTTTTTCGCGCACATTCTAAGCTGTGTATTAAGTTCGATGTAATCGCGGAGCCAGGTGGATTGAGCGAATTGTAGTACGCGGTGTATCTTTGCGATACGAAGACCGTGGCGCGTACATTGCTGCAGGTTACGATAGTGGATGACATATCGCTTTTTGTCATATAGCGTCGCGAGAAGTTTATTCTGCCGCGTGCCGGGTGGTTTATCGCGCGTCGGACAGAAAGGTAAGTCGGTGTGTCGATCGTGCAGATGATGCGGATACTCGAGATCGACCTCGAGAATATAACCCGTAGGCGAATCCGGAGCGATCGCGCTCGCATCAAAGTTCGCGATGTCTTCAACCCATCGAAATTTGGCATAGGGCAGCGGTTGACACATCGCCCATCCGTATAAATTGTTCACGTCGTAGTACATCAAATACGACGACGATTTCGACGGGTCGTACGAACGCATGTACTTGTTATTGGCCTGCGTGTATCTGTTGGAACATTGACTGAGGCCGCCGCGTATACCGCGCTCGATAAACATAACCATATCGATGTCGGTGAGCAACTCAAATTTTACACGCGTATGTTTCAGCATGGCGTCCCACGTGAAACCTGGCAATGTGTAGTAATGAGCGGGATCGAGACTGTAACTTTTGATACAATTTTCACGGAAATTTTCAAAAACGTCGGCCAATAACAAGACATCAGTCTTCAAATATAGATCGCTATATTCGCCTAAGGTTTCAATAGAGAACCGCTGCCAGATGTTCACGGCGTGCGCATAATCATTCTCCGACACTGTGTTACCGGTCAACGAACTATATAAAATGATTCGCGCGATGGTAGGCGCGTGTCCTGCAGCTTGTCCGCGCGATCCACATATTCATAAGGAAAGACACCTTTACGCGTCAACAAATCAAAATCCTCGTTCGATAACGTGGAAAATTCGGAATGTAAAATTTTCAATTTCTCTCTACTTAAAAAAGATGTCAATTTATCGAGACTGGTACTCAAAAATTTGTACGAATCGATGAATCGTAATTGTACACAATTTTGCGAATCTGATCTATCTTTGACATGTTTAGTGAATGAAATGTATTTTTCCTTTGTTATCGGCAGCACGTCAATTTTGCCTTCGTACGCCGTAGCTATTTCTGTGATAACAAAGTGCGCGTCATAACCGGATAAATTGTGAAAGACTACAGGAATGCAATATGATTTTTTATAGTTTAGATTGCAATTCGAATGTGCGGGTCCGCGGTAACGACCGGTAAGGTGGCAATGATCACGTACCCGCATGTCGTCCGACGCAAATGATTTCTCACAAATGTGACAACGCGTTGCGCTACGGTATGTCTCCCACTGATCTCTCGATAATGTTTCCATAGGGACATTCGCGGATAACAAAATTTTTATTTGATGCGCCAAATTTTCGAGTTGTTGAACGAACCATGCAACGCAGTCTTCGCCGCGACGAAATTGATACGCCGATAACGCATTGTCGTACGAGCATCGCACATAATATCCTACGCTAAATACCTTGTGTTGCTGTTGATATGTGTACGACGTGTTTTCTCTTTGCGGCTCCATCCTTCGCAGTATGCACTCAAGATCTGCGTAGACGATGAATGGAAGTCGTTCTTTGTTGCAGTAGTTCTTGAAGTCGAGCCACTTGTCGTCCTCATTCGGCAGTCGGATGGCGCAATCGTTCATCCGTTCGCAATCCACCGTATGCGATTCCAATTTCTCGGATGACTTAAAATAATGTAAACATCTGCAAACGGAAAACATAATTTTTTAGTATTTTTAGCATTTAAATTAACAATTATAAAATATTTTACATATTTTACATATTTTGTTAAAAAATGTGCATACGTACCGATCACAAAAGTATTTCTTGTGTTCTTTTTTACTTAGTTGCGAGCTCACAAGACGGGATAAGTTTTTGATGTACGCGAAGTGTCCATTATCGTCGCGCGGATCCTGCATGTACAACAAATTTGCATGTTTCTCCATTTTCTTTGTTGTCAGATGTATTGGGAGAATCTCCTTTTCCTTGATACCATAGACGTTGATAGAGATTTCGTTGAGATGTTCGAACTTTTTAATTTGATTCAACGTCATCGGAAACGTAATGTCTTGGAGATTTAACACCGTCGTATAATGTGGATACGATGATTCCCGATTTGTATGCCTTTCGACCGGATGCAAGGCCGCGACCATGCGAAACACGCATTATCCGTTGACTGCACGTTAATTACCGCTCTCTTTAACATAATTTCCCGCGGTAACTCGATGTAACCCCGCGTGCATGGGATTATATTTATTAACATTAATTGTTAAATTTAATATACGTGATAGCGCCCATCCACTGTCGCGTTCTTGAAATTCTTCGAGCGATGCCAACGTAGGTTCAATGACGTGCTGCTCGTACCACTCATCCACATTTGACACTCGAAAGAGTTCACTATTTTTAGTGTTTATACTTTTATTGGCGCGTTTATCGCCCGTCACAAACTCGCCGTTGAACGCGGTGTTCACTTTTACATTATCGTGTCTTTCTATAATGTCTCACACTCGTTCGAGCACTACACCACCGGCATCTTCCAAAAATCGTCGCGGCTCGATATAGTTCACGTTGATCACCGCACTAGTCAATATACGGCTTTCAAACGCCGTATCAATCTCGCGCCAAACGAGAGATCCATTATCTCTACTGGTGCTCGCGTACTCGCCACCAACGTGCACGAAACGTCTTTCTAATTGTACCTTTGCACCCGCGAGTCGTGCGATCCTCGCCACCACAGATTGTCTATTTGCAACGGTGAGTCGAGGACTCGTGTCTCTTACGTGAAAACTTGGACTTGACCAAACAGGAACGAACATGTTTCAATATTTATTATTAGGAAAAAATTAAAAAAGAAGAAGTGTCCATTTACCGACTTATTTTTATTGAATAATGAATTTTTCGAGATTGTTCGAAATTAACTCGTTATAACATATACATTTGTTTAGCAGCCGAATTATTGGCGCTTCTCTTACCATGCTGTAACACGTACAATTGTCAATGCTATTTTTTTTAAATCGGGACATCATTATAAATCTTTCGAATTTGTTTAGGTACATTATTTTCATTAAATAACGGATTTTTGAGATTGTTCGAAACTAACACGTTGCGACACGTACATTTGTTTATTGCAGCCGGAGTATCGGCACTTTTCTTATCATGCTACATACAGTCGTCAATGCTATTTTTTCTAAGTCGGGACATCATTATAAATCTTCCGAATCGCAATTTGTTTAGATACATTATTTTCATTAAATAACGGATTTTTCGATTTGTTCGAAATTAATTCGTTGCAACATGTACATTTATTTATTTATAGCAACCGGATTATTAGCGCTTCTCTTAACATGCTGTGACACGTACAGTCGTCAATATTTTTTCTAATTTGGGACATCATTATAAATCTCCCAAATAGCAATTTGTTTAAATACATAGCAGCCGGAATATCGGCACTTTTTTTTCCTATGTCAATTTCTACAAAAAAATATCTTTTCTAGCAGCTCTTCCTAGACAAAAAAAAGACCCCCCCCTTCTCCCTCAAAAGTACATTCCAAAGGATCATCGACAAAGCATTCCTCCTTCCCCGTGCCTACCAGTTACCTCCTCTCCTTTACCCCCGCGTCCCCGAATTACCCCGCACATCCGCACCCCGTTCGGAGCTCCTGGGTTAGAACCGGCCTAGTATTGCTATTAAATTTCCTATTTTCTATAGTTTCGGCGGCATCCTTTTTGAAAGAAAATAGACGAGTTTTTCAAAAAGGTGTTTCAATTCTTAAAAATGCTAATGGGCATGTGTAAGAAAACACATATCCTTTTTTTTAATCTGAGATATACATATTAAAGGTTCATTAAAGTTAAGGTTCATTAAAGTTAAGATCTTTTTGTATGTTTTCTTGTAAAATATTATTATTTTAGGAAAAGAAATTTCTTACAATTACGTGATTTTAATATCTTTCATTTTTTTAATCTACAAAAGTGTGTAATTAACACATCCAGATATAAATATAAATATAAACATATAACATCTAATATATAAAGTATTCCTATATTTATAAATAGAAAGTGATATAGAGAAATGCGATGAAATATATAATATAATAAAAACTTGTTATTATTAATAACAAGGATATGTTTTTGTATTTTTTCAGAATCTTGGCAACTGATCATTAAAAGCATCAACATACCTGCTACTGTAAAAGTTAACGGCACTGATTACATTATCCTTGATTGTGATTATGATCTTGAGAATACATCGAGCAAGGGTCTCGTTGTCAAATGGTTTTTCAACACTAATCAAGTAGTTTATCAATGGATATATGGCAGAAATCCTTTGGCAGACGAACCTGCCGCAAAATACATTGATCTAACCTACAAAGCCAGCGATGATCCATACACTGAATATCGAGCCATAAAATTGAATAAGCCAGGCATCGATCTTACTGGCGAATATACATGTGTTATATCTACTTTCGCAGATGAACGAACAGCAAATGCATCAATGATAGTTTATTGTAAGTGATAATTTATTTTTAATCACACACGCGCGCACGTACATGCGCGCGCGCGCGCACACACACACACACCATACACACACACACACACACACACACACACACACACACACACACACACACACACACACACACACACACACCATACACACACACCATACACACACACACACACACACACACACACACACCATACACACACACCATACACACACACACACACACACACACACACACACACACACACACACACACACACACACCATACACACACACACACACACACACACACACCATACACACACACACACACACACACACACACACACCATATCATTTATCATTAAAATTTTATATTTAGAGAAAAATATTTATCTTTACACAGTCAATCCTAAACATCTTCCCTTTATGTTTATTTTCATGCGAGAAGATCAAGATTATTGATTTTTTCTGTTACTTGGATGAAGAAATTCTGAATAGATGTATTGAAAGAAATCTAAATCTTTTTGATTTTGATATATGTACATATTAAAATTAAAACCAAAATAATAATAATAACAATAACAAAAATAAAATTAAGAAAGAAACGCATAGCCTCTGCTCCTTTCCTTGCATCTCCATTCTAACCAAATCCTAATTTTAGATTTAAATCAGAAATAAGTTTAAATTAGGTTAGACTTCTTTAATGAGAATACCTCACGTATTTATGGACAATACCAATTTAGTATTATAATATAATATAATATAATATAAACTCGTAGGACAAGCGGATGAAGTTATTGAAGCATGATGCGATAAAATACCTAATTTTTACTGGTTTGCTCAGTGCCGCTTCAAATGATAAGTTTCGAGTTATCTGACACACTAATCCGAATCACAGATAACTTAGTGTTTAGCTGCAAAAGATTAACAGATGTACAAAAATAATAATTTTAATGTTAAACGAACTTATTAAATGAAATTCAATCTTAATTATGTCTTTGGTCTCATTCGAATGTATAAAGCTATGTAGTTACGCCTTCCTGCCTGTATTACCAATAGAGTTCACAGTTCAAATTGTAAAAAAGGGGGCGCATAGAACTCATAGCACTTCCTACGGTTGCAGCTTCATTTTATTCAAAGCTTAAGACAAATCGTCTATCATAGACATAACTAATGGGAGAGAAGAGGCTTAAGCTTTGGTTGCGGAAAGTCCATCCGAGACCAAAAGCATAATTAAAATCAAACTTCACTTGGTAAATTTATTTAATCTTAAAATTATGCCAGTCTCGTCCGGGATGGATGAACTATGTAGTTATTCAAAGTGCAATTTGCCAAATATACCGAATATATTTTTTATTTTTCTAAAATGCGTCTTTTTTCATAAATACTGTATATCTTTTATGAGTTAACAAAGGAATAAAAAGATTAATTATAATAGTCCTCTATAACACAAAAAAACAAAAGATTTTCCTTCTCCTACAGAATAAAAAATCTACACGCAAAACGAAAATACAATTGAAAAAAGTGGATTAACTGAAATATTTTACAGCCTCTTCTTTTTTCTCCTTTTTTTTTAATCATGAAAAACAGAACGAAAATGATGTAGACTTTGTAAGTAGGTGATTATGGAGCAATTGCATACATTGATTGAACATAAGTTAAATACAAATGAAAAAAGGAAAGGAAAAGATAAAAATAAACAAGCTTTAATACTCCATGATGCGATTCTTTAATTTAAGATAAGAGAACCGAACTGCTAAAATCGTCTGGATTATAGAATTTTGCAAAAACCTGAGGTTTCCTGGATCAGCCCGCTTCTCGTTTAATGATATCAGTAATAAATCCATTATTAGCAGCAAGCAATGTGGAAGCATGGTGGTAATGTGGACTGAAAACAATTCGCTCACCACACTCCTCAGCGAATCCAACTTATCGTTTGAGCTGCTGTGTGGGGCTTTACACAAGAAATAAATAACGAATTGCAGTCCAAACGTAAATCTCTGGTGTAATTTAAATAAAGTTGTAAAATAAAAATAATACAAAGCTCCGGGTGATTATTAAATTGAAGAAAGATAAGTAATGGTTGTGCACGACCGGGAGCTGACCTTTTGATCCGGAACTCTAATAACGAGTTTACCCTTTGAGAACAGAACATGTGAGATCTTAATGACTGCTAAGGTTTGAGCGCGCTGCTCCGAGCCTAGTGCTAACAGAAGGATTAGTTTTTTCGTAATAACATCTAACGATAAAGAGTCGTATGGATAAATGCTTGCTAATTTTGTAATTATGGATGCTGGGTCTCAGATAAAATCGGGGTTTTTTGCAGTTTAATAACGCTAGCATGCTTACAAAATTTAATTAGGGAATGATTACACAATGCCGCAATGGATGATTTTGCAATGCCATCCGAGATAAGCGAGATTGTTGAGCGTATAATATTCAATATTGAGTAAGAACGACATTCTGTAGATGTTAAGCTAGGAACGTGAAATTTTCATTTTTAACTTCAATAGTTTAAAATTAATAGTTTAAAATAGTTATTATAGTTATTATTTAATACAAGAAATATTTTATTCATTGTAATTTTATTTGATTCGTAATTTTTTACTCAATGTTACTCACTGCTCCGACCCTAATATTTGTATATTTGTATACCTAATGTCCTCAGGTAACAGTTTTTGGCCTTCTTTCTAGACTATTTTTCTATTGTAACATATATCTCTATACAAAAAAATTCGAAATCCTGTCTAATCCTATTTTTGAACAAATGCAGTGAGCGCAAGTATTAATGATGATGATGAAGATGAATAAAAGTTTTGGCACAACATCTTTCACATTTATTTTTAAATTTCTTATTAAATTAAGCATTTTAAAATTTAATTAAAATATATTATATTAAATTATGTTAAAAGTGGCATTTTATTAGTTTTATATTGGATAGAACATGTAAAATAATAAGATTGTTAATTGAATAAAAATTAAAAAAAAAAGATTCAGTAAATTAATTGAAGTTAAAAGTGAAAATTTTAAATAAAAACAATTGATAATTAAATTAATTTTATTTTACATAATAATATAACACATATTTAACATAATAATATAATAAATAAATATTTTTTAGATAAAAAAAGTGTAATAAGCAGGAATCGGATCCGAGTCGACAGATTGGTAGTACAGAGCTGAGCGCCCGAGTTACGCGATCTTGGCGACAATGGACTTAACGTGACCGGTATATACGAAAGGTTACACACTTTAAACCGATTTTTCTCGAAAACAGCTGAGCATGGCGACCTATTCTTTTGCTCAAGTATTCTTCTAGTAGTGTACTTTAACATATATAAATCTTTTTAAAATCGGTGATCCCAAGTCCGCACCCTCCCCTTGTTAGCCGCATTTTTGCATAAAATTATTCATTCTAGCTTACTATTCATTCTATTTATTATTCATTCTGCCACTAAACAGTTCTGTTAAAAATGGATTTCACTAGGTAAAGAATATTTAAGTTAAGAATTCAGGATGATTCTATCTTTGTCTGGATGTAATATCACTATTTATAAATTTCCGGTAGAACTCGTATTGAACGTCGATGGAATATGATTGAAACAAAAATTGCATTGCCAAAATCTGAATTCATAGAGGCAGTTAAATTGATATTAAATTTTACCTTTTTTACCTTGATATACCTTGATATACCTTTATTACCTTAATAATAAACAAATGTTTGGCATTCCAATAAGGTCCCTTCTATCACCCATAGCTAATTTAGTCTTGCAAGATCTAGAATATTCACTTGATGTTCTACCGTTTTCTTTGAATTTCTATTATAGACATGTAGATGACACTTTAAAATCAAGAGTTGATATGATATTAAATACTTTTAATGCATATCATCCGATATTAAAATTTACTGTTGAGGTGGGAGGAGACAAGATAAATTTTCTAGATATCACTTTGATTAAAAAATGGAACTTTCTCTCATTTATAATTGGTACCAAAAACCTATCTTTTCAGCAAGGTACTTGAATTATTATTCGTGCCATCCCCATTGCCAAAAAATCGGCACAATGATTGGTCTGATTGTTCTATTATTATCTCATCCTGTTTTTCAAGAAAATGTTAATAAAATTATTAACATACTCTTGGCTAATGGATATCCTTTGAAGTTAATCTTTGATAATATAAAACAACGATTGAAGCAATATAAATTCCGCAATATCAACTTTTTTTTAACACTAATAACGGACATTCATGAACAGAACAATGATAAACCTTTATTTTTCACCATTCCATTCGTTAAAAAGGTCTCTGAGAAGTTTAAGAAACTTTTTATAAATAATCAGTAGTCAGAATGGCATACAAGGGCTTAAACAAGTTGAATAGATTTATCAAAGCTCAGAAAGACAAGTTTCTGATAATAGTTTACAAAATTAATTGTAAAAATTGCGAGATCTCGTACGTCGGACAGACGAAGAGACTTCTAAAAACCAAGATGTTGGAACATAAAAACCATATTAATAGAAATACCACACATTTGGTTATTGCGGACCATAGGATTAACATGTCTCATGATTCCGATTGGGATGGTGTAAAAATATTGGACACGGAAAATAATTTACAAAACAGATTGATATCTGAAACTATTTTCATACACAAACAAAAACAGGCTTTGAATTTGCAAATGGACATCGATCTTCTCGACTTCCTCTAGATCATTATTTATGAATTCTTGAAGTTTCTGTCTCTAATTTTATTACATATTTGTTTATCATTAGAAGTTCATTATACTGCGTACTATCTATGCTCTTTTTTTGTGCTATTGCGTCTATAAATAAGATATCACCTTGTCATAATTTTACGTTAAAGTTTTATTAATTGACTTACACAGTTCATTCTGCACCACATAGATTTACTTCAATTTTTCTAATTAGCTAGCACTCTTATTAATCTTATACTGTTATTTATTTATATTTATTTATTTATTGTTATCCTCTATGTTTGAATTATTTTCAGTATTATATATTATGATAAATTTTTCTTATCTGACTGTTTGGTTATTATTTTGGATTACTTTGCAATGTCAATGTTTTAGTCATTTAATTCTTAATGTCGCAGCGATGCAGGATGGACATATATAACAGCAATCCCGTTTCCTATCGTGATTCTTATATTGTACTTACATTAAGGATAAGCCAAAACAAAGGATCGAAACGTTTGTAAATTCACCTTTTATGTGATACATTATTTTTACACACAAAGACCTTTTGTTGGCTTTGATTGGCATTTTCTTATACTTTTTCATGATTTATTTCACTAAAGCATAACTTATACTAATTAATTAATCAAATTTTTATATATTTTTGAATAATAGTTCGAGTTAAGTTTTTAGTTCTTTTTTTTTTTTAAAGATAATCCTTACAATTTGTTCCATAGGGACATTCGGTAAAGTTTGTCTTAATAATGAGAAGTGAATATATAAATGTGAGGTTTTAGGATGAACCCATTACTATCGTCCTAAATATAGTGATTGGTTGTACAAGATCTTGCGGGACTTTTCTTTTTAGTCGATAGAAAGTTGATGTTTCTTTCATTAGGATCGTCGCCAGAGCGTTGATGTGAATCTAATCGATGATGTTGCTTTAAGATTAAACTTAGATATTTCCTTGAAAATAAAAAAAGTTTAGTAGATCACGGATTTTATTTGTGTCGGCCAATAAGTGGGTTCCCCATCGCTATTATCTTTAGATTCAACGAATTAATAATTTTATATAGTTCTCTACTTTTTGTTTGGATTGTCCTCGAGCCCCAATAGTGATGTTTTGCATTAAAGTCACCAGCGGCAATAAATCTGCTTCCAAGAGTGCTGAAGAAATAAGTATGTTGCTTCATTTGAATAGCATATTTTAGTGGATTATATATGGCGAAGATCGTAATCGTCCCTATCAAGTCCTCTATGACAATGTTTGTGGCCTGTAGATAGTCTTCTCTAAATTCCTGGATAACATGATGCCTAATATTATTTTTGATAATAATCGCCAATCCATCATGAGCAGAGCCATCCGGCTGTATTGTGTGATAAAATGAGTACTTGGGAATGTTAAAATAACTTTTGTGAGTGAACTGAGTTTCTAAGATAGTCATTATACCTATACTGTTTACAGAAGGTTTTTAACTCCTGTATGTGGTGTGTCAGCCCACTGACATTCCAAATAGCAACTTTATATGTGAGTACCATTATTTTAATTTAGTAACGAATGTTGTTAGTATGTTTAACATAGAACTCATCTTATTCATGAGTTCCTTCATCAACTTTTAGATCATGGATGTCGCTATTTTGATTTGTTTTAGATTTTTGTATGTTGATGTCCGGAAGATCTTCAGTATAGCTTTGATATAGTTTTGATGTTTAAATTCCCACTACTGTTTGGGCGTAAGTGATATTAGGGTTTGTGAAGTGAATTGAAGATGGTTGATTGAGGATTTTATTATAGATTTCTGAACGACTATCTTGTGTGATCGTTTTTTTTTCGTTACTTTGGGAAATATGTTTTCTCTAACACTTTATATACTATGCATCATTTATAGTTTGTCGGATGGTTTCTTTCACAAAGAACGCACTTTACATGATTTTTCCTTTCACAAAGAACGCACTTCACTTGGATTTTTCCTTTCTGAGGTAATTTGCCGTAGGATGGTCACCTGCACATTTGACACTGGCTGCTTAGTAACAAAATCTGTTTGTATGGCCATATTTCTGGCAATTTGTGCATTTCGCGTCTTAGCTGTGATGGGTCAAATTGTATTTTACAATGAAGGAGACATTTTATGTTGTAGATTTCTTTATTATTTAAATTTGATTTGAGCTCTACAAAAAACATAGGAAAAGGTTCTTTTAGTAATTCTTTGTTTTATGTTCCATATGTTTGTTGTTTCATGACCAAGTTCCTTTAATTCATTTCTTATCTCCTCTATATTAGTTGATGGATGTATATTTTTTAGGACAACCTTAGAGTTTCTTTCTTCTTCTAATTTATATGTGTGGAACTCTGTTTTTCTAACCTGTAGTTCCTTAACTATGATTGTGTAATTATTGGAAGTTTTCGGTTGAATTTTAATCTGTTCATTTTTTAACACTTTAAGTTTATATTCGTGTTTAGCTATGTTTTCTAATACTTGGATAAGAGATTGATATTACCTGCATCAGCTACAAAAATTGGCGGAGGTTTAGGTTGCCTTATTTGAGCAGGTTTATTTAAATTGAATTTTATATCTTGGCTTAGTATGTAAAACTTATTAGATTGGTATAGGCATTGGCATTTTGAGCCAGTATGTGTCTTTTTTTGTGAATTCTGTAGCTTCTTGAATTGTTATGTTGATTTGGTTTGAAGGACTTGTTCTGGCTCTTTTTTTAAGATTGTATATTGCCCAAGCTTGTAAGTGGCTCGCGCCATTCCGAGTTTTGCACCCTCTTCCCTCAAAGGGAACCATCAGTCCTCATAATCGGAGCAAACGCTCCTACTGACGGACGATCCCACGACGCCACATAACAATACATATATTTACCGAGCAGATATCTTATCTTTTCAATAATTAAAGTGTTACGTCCAGCCTGAATAACTCCTCATGAATCGTCGGGCATGGAAGGACGAATCAGATGTTCCTATTCGTTCCTATTACGTTCTGATTGTCCGCTTTTGGATTAATACATTTAAGTACTTTACCCTGGGATTAGATTGATTTAGTCAACTTCGAATAGGTAACGAATTTTATAAATTTTATATCGCGGATCTTTTCTATTAATTCGATTGTAACTTGGATAATTTATTTCGAAATAAATTTTACTCTATTTAGGAATTTGTTTGATTATTTTAATTTTAGTTGACTTTCCAATTCTTTAGATTTTAGAACTAATGGGAAAGGATTCTTTATTCGAAATTATCGTTTAATTTAATTGAAATCTTAATATTTTTATTTGAACACTAAGCAGTCAGGAGCAGTCAGGAGCAAAAGCAGAAAAGATAAATGTGTAAAACGTATATAATTCGGTGATAAAATCAGATATATGGAAAATGAAAATAAAATTAAAAATAAAAAACACAAGAATAAGTTCGTCGATGGTAAAAGTAAAATTCAGTATATAACTAATGAAAACAAAAATTAAAAATAAAAATAAAAATTCAAAATAAAAAGTAAAAGCACAAACGTCGTTTCAATCTTATATTAGATCCTCTTCAGTGCGGTAATATAATACGATGATAAGACATAAAGACAATTAACGAAATAATAATTGTGAAGAGAATGTCAAGTACAAATGGTTAAGAACTTAAAACTATGAAGCGACGCCTAATCGTGTTAGGCAACCGGCTGGTGTGCGCGCAAATATAGTGCCCAATATGTAATTTTGTACAGACTCGCGGATGTTCTCATTTTGCATATTATTGTAATTCGAGATACGTGTAATCGCTTCATCTCTGTACAAGATTACATATTGGGCACTATATTTGCGCGTACACCAGCCGGTGGTTGCCTAACTCGATCAGGCTGCCTCATAGTTTTAAGTTCTTAATCGTTTGTACTTAATTTCATTCTCTTCACAACTATTATTTCGTTAATTGTCTTTATATCTTATCACATTGTATTACCGCACTGAAGAGGATTTAATATAAGATTGAAACGACGTTTGTGCTTTTACTTTTTGTTTTGAATTTTTATTTTTATTTTATTTTTATTTTTAATTTTTGTTTTCATTAGTCATATATTGAATTTTAGTTTTACCATCGACGAACTTATTCTTGTGTTTTTTATTATTAATTTTATTTTCATTTTCCATGTATCTGGTTTTATCACCGACGAATTATATACGTTTTATACATTTATCTTTTCCGCTTTTATGCTCCTGATTGCTCAATGTTTTAATGTTAGAAGCATCTGACCATTACGCTTTTTACTTGAATTCTGTGGCTTTCCCTTTTTTGGGCATGAATGCTTTTGGAAATTAATTATTTATTATTAAAACTCTAAATTCAAATTATTTAGTTGCAACACTATTGGCTGCGATTAACTAGTACGCTACGCTCTTGTCAGCGACTGAATTTGAATTTAGAATTATTTTCTTGATTTCAATTAAAAAATATTTAAGAAAGAAGAATAAGATTTTAATTGTACTATTTGTTTGAATTTAAAATTAAAACCTTTATTAAGTTAAGGAAGCTTTTAACTTAGATAGATTTAAATTCTCCTGAGAGAATTATTACAAACAGCAATTTGTTATACATTTAAATATTCGACCTTAAAATTTACTATACAATGATAATGACATTACGCCCGATTTTTAACTGACTTTTAACAATAACTGCATCCCAAAACAAGAATAAAACTCTAACTGGAACTCTAACAAAAAAACTCTCTAGCGCTTTCTCCACACGCATATTTATAGGTGAAAATGGTCAGAACCTTCCGCGCGAGCTTCTCACCACTTCCTACTTCTGAACGCATAATTAAAAGGGGGGTTTTTTTTTGAGAGGTGTCATCCGAATCCTCGTTGGCAACAGGCATAGCCTGGCACCAACAGGAATTCAATCAATAAATCAATATTTTTATCATACAACACGCATTCTTTCATTTAAAGTTGTAAGATTTAGGTAGCCGTGACACCTCCCGCCTTAAGTCATACATAATACCTTGTGTTATTACGTATGAATAATACTAGTTAATCCTGGTACAAAATTTTCTTATTTCTACGGAAAAATTAGCTATTATTATTATTATTATTATTATTATTATTATTTATTATTATGTATTATTATTATTATTATTATTATGTATTTTGTTTTATTATTATTATTGATTTATTTATTATTTTTTTATTTTTTTTTTTATTATTTTTATTTTTTTAAATGAATATGTTTGAATATATTTATTAGTTATGAATATATTTATAATATATATTAATTATATTGTAACGGAGCGCATCCCTCTGCTCCATTCCTCTTCCAACTTTTCCCCGATCAACCATCCGTCGAGGACTGCCAACCAACAAACGGAGTGCGGCAGTGGCCGCAAAAGGCATTTATGCCTCTTTTTTAATCGTATACAAAGTCGCGAACTCCGAAGCATCGGAGAATATAGCGAGGGAATACCGTGTAAACACGATTGTGTTCCTGTATTCCCTCCGTGTCCCCCCCCCCATGCTGCGCCAGCAAGCGCCGTTACCTTATCACCGAACTCCTCTTCCTACTCTTCTACATCCCCGCTTCGATTCCTTATCATCCCAAAAAATCAATTACATCCAATCTTTTTTCTCCGCTCCTGTGGAGAGGGATGCTACCCCCAAGATCGACCAATCCGACCGATCCGACCGAAAAATACTGAAAAATACCATCAATCTTAGATATAAAAAGGCATTGCTCTCCACAGAAAATCATCCTGTTCCACGCTCGCCTTCTAAGAGCACGTCTCGAGGAAAGCGAGTATCCGAACCAATTCTGGTAGCAAGTCTAAGATCTGCTGGGGTCTCCCCAGCATCAAGTCCGCTCGATTCGACTCCGCCGATCCGTCTCCGAATTCCGTCGCTGTGTATCGGGGGGGCACCCCTATCGGGGTGCCTCCCGATACCACCGCACTACCGTCCGACCGATTCCAAGCACTGAGGTATACGCGGGTAGGCCGAGCACACTCGACCAAGACACCGATGCTTTCCACCACAACTGCGGGGCTCTCCCCGGCTAGTTTACTCGACATCCGCTGTCAAGAGGCATCCCCCTCTCCCTCCCCATCAGCCGAGTACTCTCGGCAGGGAATGGGCCGGGTTCTCCGATCTGAACGGTCAGGAAAATCCTGTCGGAAATTCCATCCTCGCGACTAACGCCCGCGCTTCAAACACGCGTACCCGATTTATTAGGTGTACAAAAAAGTTCTGAGCTTTTTTTTGTAAAATTCAATCTTTATTCAAAAATAAACAAAAAAATATTAATCAGCGAAATATTCCCCGTTTGCATCAACGACCTTTTGCCATCTTTCGGGTAGCTTGCGAATTCCATGACGATAGAAGCTCCGGCTTCGAAGCGATAAAGTCATCAATGCATTTTCATATCTCTTCAAATCTCACGAAATGTGTATCAGCCAAATGATGCTGCAGCGACCGGAATAGGTAGTAATCGGAAGGCGCCATGTCTAGGCTATACGCCGCGTGCGGGAGAAGTTCCCAGCCTAACGCAAAGATATGGTCCTGAGTTGCTTTCGCAACATGTGGTCGAGCATTGTCATGAAGCAAGATCACTTTACGATGTCCTTGGCCAGTAAATGGCCTCTTTTCTTCTAATGCATCGCTCAAATTGGTCAATTGTTGTTGGTAGCGGTCTGCTGTGATTGTTTCACCCGATTGTAACAACTCGTAATACAACACACCTTTCCAATCCCACCAGATACAGAGCAAAACCTTCTTGGCGTGAATATTGGGCTTTAGGGTTATCATAAAGAATCCACTTTTCATCGCCTGATTGATTTTGTGCAGAAAATCTTTTTTCCGGAATTTTGAAAGCAAAGTGAGTGCAGTGTCACGCCGACGATTTTTGTTGTCTTCGGACAATTCATGCGGAACCCATCTGCCTTCCTTCTGAATCTTTCCCATCGTATGTAAACGTACGGAAATGGTTTGCTGCGTAACGGCAAGCTGTTCTGCAAGCTCCTTTTCAGTTTGCGTAGAGTTTATATCCAGCAGTGCTTGCAATTCGTCCGTTTCAATCTTTTGAGGGCGTCCAGCACGCGGTTCATCTTCAAGACTGAAATCTCCTTGGCGAAATTTTTGATACCATCTTTTACATGTAGTATGACTTACAGCGTTCTCTCCATATGCAGCACAAATCATTGCAGTGGCTTCAGCAACATTTTTCTTCAGATGAAACGCAAAGTGGATGAAAAATCAAATATGCTCTTTTATTATTGCCATCGTAAACACTACTGATTTTTGAGGTTATGTGCAAACGCCAAACCGTATGGCATTTTAGAAGGCCAAATGTCAACGCTTTAAAACCGCAAAAGGGCGGGAAGATATATAAAATTTAAATTGTTATTTAGGTTGTATGAAATCTAAAGCTCAGAACTTTTTTGTATACCTAATAAATCGCCCGAAATTTAAAGTCCGCGACAACACGTGCGACACCGCCGCCCGCCGCACGCGCCCCGCGTCACCAAATCCACGTAGCGATCTCAGTATCGCACCGACGGCCGAAGCGATATCTCAGTTATATAAAAACTTGTAAACACGCACCAAGCACCGTCTCGCCCATTCAAGGCAACTTCTATTCCATTCTTTCGGTGATTTGTGCATTTCCATCCGGCACTATATTATTATTATTCATTTCATTATTTTAATAAACGATTATTATAATATATTTTCGCTTACAATCTAACTCGCATCTCTACCAAAACTCTGTCTCCAATGTCCTCGCTTCCTCACCTGGTAACCGACTGACCACTATCCGCGCGGGAAAGCGAAACTGTTTTAATACTAATTATTTCTATTATGTTAACAAATACGAAATATGCAAAATATGTGAAATATGCTCCACTTTTTTCTTTTTCCTTTTCTTTTTTTTTTGGACAAATTAAAATGTATTTTTAAATTTACCTGATTTACTTTTTGTAAAGTAATTTATTACTATTATACTATTTTTAATACTTCACTCTTTCTCAGCAAGTTTTTCTCTTTACATGGCTGAACTTCGACTGATTATTAATTAACTCTACTAGAAGAATTTACTCCTGAGTGTTATCTTAGTTTGCTTGATACATGTTTTGACCAATCGATATAAGGCTCGCCTTTCGTGTTGTCCTTCGCTATATCTTCTTCCTATTACAATCGCGGGTATAGGTTTTAAGCTTCATTATGGATTATAAGTTTGACTTGAATTTTCAATTTCATTTTCTATTTCGATTTGTGTTTATTGTTGTGTAGATATTTGTGTTATTTCTTGTTGTACATTTGTTTGTACATACGTTTGTTGATTTCCTTCTTCTAATCTTTTTTCTTCTGATTTTCTTTCTTCTTGAGGTTTTCGTTTGGCCAGATGTAATAATAAATTTATAACGGAGTCCCGCTCCGATGAGATATACTGACCAACCATAAATTGTGTGAAGGTGCAAACCATGAATTAGAGTGTCTATTATTAGCTTGATTATTCTTATGCAGAAATATAGTCCATATAGTCCTGCACTTGCATTACCAATAGACAGAAATGTTCTCCAAATTTTCTTCCATGCAAATTCAGTAATTTTATATAAGAATTTTCGTCGAGAAGATGAGAGAGTGATATTCCTTGAGATAAGGTTGGTTTTCCTATTACACCACGAGCTATTGTGTTTAAAATTCCGCTAGAAACATGATATGATAAATATCGTGTATATAATAATTTTCGAGTTCGTTGTTTGTATATATGCCGCTTGCTGCCAATGATCCAGGATTATTATATTGTCAAATTGGTTTTGTCATCGGTGTCAGTTTTAATGGAGATTTGCTATATTCCAGAATTGGTGTAATTTTATACCATCTGTCGTTTAAATAATACATTGTTGGAATTATTCTGCTGCAAGTGATTTGTGTTCCGGTTTTGAAAAGAATATGGATTCGTAATGCTAAAGAGTTTCATTTCCTTTTAATACTGGTAATTGTTAATAACATTCCTTCATATGATGAATTTTAACTTCGACTAGAGTACATTTGATTATGCGGACGACTTCTCCTGATATTATTGCCTGATATTACTGATATATCCAGGTTCTTTCATAATTTGATATGCAAAATCATCTGGAGAATGTGTGGCTATGCTGAGCGCTATTTTTCATAATTTGTTATTCCAAATTGCATCGTTGTTTAAGTACATCTGTGTATAAATGATTCATTTGTGTTCGTATGTGTCACTTTCTACATAAATAAATTTTGAATTTACATAAGCAAAAATATCTCAATTTTCAACTGATAATTTTCGTTTATGAATAAAAGTTCCTTCATTTTTAATTTCAAGAATTAATAATTTTGGATGTTCTGTTTTTATTAAATATCCACAAAGAAACTTTTCTCTAGTTTGAATAATTGCAAAAGTTATATCTTGAGTTGACAAGGAATAAATTATTTGTAATTTTTCATTTATGTTACTAATCATTTTGTTTGTTTTTCTTTCATATACATCATGATAATTACATTTACAAAAACTTGTTGAGATGATTTCTCAAAAAGTAAATCTACCTTCGATATCTATGCAATTTTCATCTGAATATTGACAAATTGTTCCTGTTTTTAAATGAATTTGATTTGTTTCAATATTTATTACAGCTTGATATAAAAATAAACTTATAGTCATTATTCCTTGTACAACTACATCTTGTCAAGTTCCATATGAATCTGAATATTATGTTCCTAAGCATTTTCTATTGGTTGTTACAAATCTAGCAAAAATAATTGGTCGTGAAGTTGTATAATTTACTTTTAATCCATTAATTATGTTATTTACGTTTACAGTTAATGTTCCGGTTTTATGCATGCTTTTGCATTGGTTGAATGTTGTGTCGATTATATATTCTGCTTGCGCATTTTGTACAGTTGATATATGTGAATACATGCCGCAATAATAAATTGTTTGCAAAATTGAAACTTTACATTGTATAATATTGATAGATTCAAATTTCGACAATTGCAATAATTGGATTTTAGTTTCTTGTACTTGTGGTTCGATTAATTGTACTTGTGGTGTTCGATTAATGGTATATTATTTTCTTCCGTATCCAATAAAGACAATGTTGTGACGTTCGAATTGGACGTTTCGCAATCAAAGCCGATAATTCTATAGCTTTCTTCTAACAAGATATTTTGGATGAGAATTAAGAGGAAGATTTTCGCTTTCAGATGACCTAGTATACTTACTCATAGGTCGGTTCTAACCCAGGGGCTCCGAGTGGGATGCGGGTGTGCGGAGTAACTCGGTGACGCGGGAGTAAAGGAGAGGAGGTAACTGGTAGGCATGGGGAAGGAGGAATGCTTTGTCGATGGTCCTTGGAATATACTTTTGAGGGGGGAAGGGGAAGGAGAGGGGGGTCTTTTTGTCTAGGAAGAATTGCTAGAAAAAATGTTTTTGTAGAAATTGTAGGAAAAGAAAGGAAAAAAAGCGCCAATACTCCAGCTGCTATAAACAAATGTACGTGTCGTAACGTGTTAATTTCGAACAATCTCAAAAAATTCAATGATATTATTATATTCAATGAAAATAATGTATTAGTCGGTAAATGGACACTTCTCATCTCTTAATTTTTTTTCAATTTGTTTTTTTTTTAATAAATACTGAAACATGCTCATTTTTATTTGACCAAATCCAAGTTCTCACGGAAACAATAAATAGGAAGCAATAAATTTTGGCGGCGACGTGGAAAATGGGAAACTATAAAAAATGAATTATAGAAAATGAAATGAATTCATTAAGAAAAAAAAGAGATATTACCCTTTTTTCATTGATGTTATCAATAAATAATATCCTATCATAACCGGAATATTATTTTATTTTAAGATGAGAAATAGGTTTGTTTTGATTGAAATCATATTTTTAAGCGTAAAAACGGTTTTATTCACATTTTTGTTACATCGTCTTTTTTTCATACATATTAAAAACTAAAGCTAACAGTTCGCAATCGATGAGTTGATGCCTATCGAAGATATCGCTATCGCGTATCACGTATAGTACCTCTTCGGGATTTGTTATAATAGCATGTTGGAGAATCGCGTACTTTTCATCGACGAGTCTGTCTAGTTGATTGAACGTTACATCAATACATTCGGCGAGATTAAACATACGATGTAGCATCGATTCGACCATCATAATGCGTACGTTTGAAGATTCAAAACGTACGAGTGTAACGTCGTTCATCATGCAAACTCGGACCGTTAACGATCCGACGCTTATAAAATTGTCTTTGTAATTATTTCGTAGCAATTTGTAGATATTCCATTGCTGCTCATGGAGTCCTTTCCATGTTTCGAGAGATCAGTTCCTGTCCTCGATGATCTCCTAGGACGATCTCCACGTAGCTCGGTGGACCAACATTGATTTCAATTTCTAGAAAAGCCCCTTGAAGCCCGTAACCGTCTGCTCAGTAAGCACACCGCGCGAGGCTCCATCGAAATGCTGTGTAATAGAAATTAAATACATAATATTGCGTAATGTTGCAAAAAGAAAAAAAAGATGTCGAACTTACACGTTACGTTCCTTCTTCGTTTCACCATTGTACAATGCGCTGCTTCCTTTGGCAGAGTACATTGTGTGTGGATCATTCGTACAAACGAATGATGGAGAAGCGGAGTACATTGCGTATGGTTCGTTCGTACAAACGAATGACGGAGGACTGATCGCACTCGTAAATTTTGACACGACAGAGCGTTAATCCATCCCTCTTTTGAAAGATGGAGTGGACAAAAAATCCAATGACCTCACTGAACAGCAATACTCTATTATGGTAGTATTTCGTGAACAGGCGTATTACAGGCCAAGAAAAAGACAAAAGATCGTACAATTGCAAATAACATATCGGGAACGAGTTTACTGTTATAGTGACCATAAATAGGAAGAAAACAAAGGATTGCGTCATTATCAATTAATTATAAAATTTTTATTTCAAGAAAAAACCTAATTAGTTATAAAAAAATATATAAAGTGCCATTTAAAAAAGAAAATGTGAATAAAAAGTTTCATGCTTAAATCATAACGCAATTTCTTTGTCATCGATTTGAGTCGATCGAACGTTACATTGAAAAAATGTATAGGATTGTTGGAATATTAAGTAATCATCAACGTAATAGCGGGGAAAAGGAATAAAAGAAAACATTATATATATATATATATATATATATATATATATATATATATTATATATGTTATATAACAATCTAGATGCTGATAATTCTATATAATGTGGATATCACTAAACTAATTGTGCTTTACAAAATGTATTTAAATTGTTTAATTGGTGGGCAGATAATCTTAAATAAACATATATAATATATATATATATTATATAATAGAAGTCTATGGTGATGACGTATCACCCAGCGTGCGCGAGACTTATCAAATACTTATGCGATACTTGCCAGGAAATGCCACGGTATAGTGCTTGCGAAAATGTAATGAGAGAGAACGGTCCGTTCTTTGAGAACAGCAAACTCTTTTACGACAAACTGTCCAACGAGGAAACCTTGCAGGTCTACGAATGTTGGCACAGACATGACTGTTGTCGAGAAGAAGACTGCGGTCGATTTCGATGTATCGAAGATTGTATTGTCTCTCTATCTCATATACCAGCGATACTCTTAGGTCATCTTGTGTACAACATTGGTCAACGGGTTGTACTGAATCATGCGATCATGTATAATGAGACAGTATGGTATTCATCGATGTTCTCCTTAATTCTCTCAAATTCCAATCTCACGTCCACGGTTGCGCTCTTGACTGATTCGTTTGTCAAGAACAATCAATGATTACGAATGGACCGTTACGTAAAAAAGACGTGAGGGTAAGACTTGGCTCGAGATATTCATATCTGTAGTAATCCTTGCAGAAACGCGCGTATGTATCGCGTATGTAGCAGGTAAACAAGGCGGGCCCTAACCCCCTCGAGGCATCAAGGGGGAGGAGTGGAGGGGGTCGTAGAATCCTCAGGAGGTTCGTATCCGGAGGAGAGAAGGTAGATCCCTCTGGCGGTCGTCGAGGTAGGTTTATCCTCCTTGGTCGGTAAGGCGGTCGCGGGGTTTCCTCGGGTCGGTTTCCCCCGTCTTCGATGCCGCCCTAGCGTTTTTTTTCGCGCGGTCTAGCGCCTTTCGCGTGACCCTGGGCGCGTCTTCGACGCCGCCCTAGCGTTTTTTTCCGCGCGGTCTAGCGCTTTCCGCGTAATCCCCGGGCGCGTCTTCGACGCCGCCCTAGCATTTTCCGCGCGGTCTAACGCTTTCCGCGTAACCTCGGGCGCGTCTTCGACAGCGCCCTAGCGTTTTCCGCGGGGTCTAGCGCGTTCTGTTTTGCAGGATGTTGCGGTTTGTTATGTCGTCTTAGGCGTGTCCGTGTCTAGACGTTTGCAGGATGCTGCGGTTTGTTACGTCGCCTTAGGCGTGTTTCATGTTTAGGCGTCGTCTATGAGGATATAACGCGTGCCGCTTGTCCTGTTTTGTAGAACGTTGCGGTTTGACGCGTTGTCGAAATGATTCTTTTGAGCGATACTTGTCACCGTGTTTATGATGGCGAGAATCGTTAAAGTAGCGAGTCGGTGCCAGCTATGCGAGACACGAATGATCGATGACGATGAGATGGGTTGGTGCCATTCGCTGGATGACCTAACATTTTCTCCATTGCGAAACATGACGGCGTATCCATCGGTCAATGTGACGGAGTACGTCGTGAGAGGACAATACACTCTGATTTCTAATCAGTTAAAGAGGCACGATTGTCGATTTCCGCCTCAGCGTGAGATTTCATCTAAAAAGGTAATAGAGGCGTGTGTATGTCATCACTATCGAGAGATGGCATATAATCTTTTACCGGAGGTACTCTACGAAAAGAAGAAGCCGATCGAGATTAGCAAACGACAGGAGTACATGATGAACTTTCATGAAAGCGGCTATTACAATGTATTTAACGACAACGATGACGACGAAATGTTTTTTTGCGCTCATCGCAAGTATTGGAGGAAAAGCGGTACCGTTTCGTCAGCCGCGTACGAGAAGGAGAGAAAAAGAAGAGAGCGCGTTGGCAACAATTAGCGCAACTAAGTGTGCATGCATATAATTATGAACTATAATCGTAATATAACTATGGATTGTATGAATATGAATATGTATGAGAATAAGACTAACCGCGAGAGACGCAGTTTTTTTTCCTCGTCTGTTTGCGTATCGCGGGGACGAGAGGCGGATCGGCGACGCGCCGGGAGTCTTCAATTAGCGATACCGAGGGTGACGTTATATTATTGGGAACGTATGAGAGACGAGAGGTGGGGGTCGCGCGAGGAGGAAATCGTCATACGAGTGTTAATAATGAGAGATTCAATGTGCGATATCAAGAGCAACGGTATCGGGAATGTATGAGAGATGGAGGTCGTGCGAGGAGGGAATCGTCGTAGGAGTGTTAATAATGACGAGAGAATATTTTATTACTTTATTGTTGTATTATTTTATCAGGAACGTAAAAAGAGGAAAGAGCTATTTGTAGGATGTTGCGGTTAGGCGCGTTCTGTGTCTAGGGTTTTCCGCGTTTTCCGCGGGGATCTAGCGCATCCTGTTTTCGCGCCAACGGGAAGGCGCGCGTTCTGATTATGTAGGATGCCGCGCGTTTTTTCATTTCGGAATGTCGCGGTTGTCGCGATTTGACGCATTTTCGCGCAGCCTCGGAGTATATATCTAGTCATGAGAGGCAGTTGTTTCCATTGTTAAGAACGTGGTATATGGAAGAAGTCGCGCTTAACGGTAGTTCATCTTCGAGCGAGAGCGACGATCCGCTTTTACGCGCGTTCGATCGTAACGTGACGCATCGCGATCTCGACGACAATCGTTGCGAGTTGATTATCGAGAGTGACGATAGTTTAGAGTGTTACGAGACTATCGCGCCTGGCAACGACGAGGAGTGGATCGTGGCGAGAGAAGATGTTCGCTGGAACGTGGCCACGTATCACTTGCGACGGGAGATCGGTACGGAGAGTCTGCGAGAGAAACTGTGGATCAAAACGTTGCTCGCTCTGAGCGACAGAGCGGTGATCTACGAAAGAACAGCGAGAGAGAGAAAAGTTCGAGACGTTAAATTCGTCGTTCCTACGGACGGTTGAGGTAACATTGTGTGGGAAGTTGCGATATGGAGAAGAGTCGCGATCTTTTCAAACGCGCGGCGGGAATTGAAGAGGTGTGCGCCTATCACATTTGGGAAAGGGAGTGTATCAAGTGTCTCGAGATCTTGAGAGATAGATGTGAGAATAGAGTCGATCCTACGATTACCGGAACGATAAATTCTCTAGTCTCTCGAATAGTGCAGTTGGAGGGTGCGAGATTCGCTTTGAGTCGACGTTTTGGTTACTTGGGTGCAGGATACGACAGTTCGAAGGGATTCGAATGAGTGGATATCGAGACGGCTTTCGCGAATCACGTACGAACGAGTGCTGTGGTAAACATCGAGTACATCGAATCCCGACGGTTTCTCGAGGACGCGAGGACCACGGTGCTCGAGCGAGTGCGAGTCGATCTCGATATGCACGCGTGTTTAAAGGTCAACACCGTATTTCAGGGGGAGTTCGTCGCGAATAATAAGAGCGCTGTTAAGAGCATTCGCACGAGGAATTGTCAGCTATTCGGTATGTCCGATCTACGAGAATGATACGACGGAGACGTTATGAATGTTGTTCTGACGTCGCTGGAGGAATTTCAGGAACGCGATAGCGGTTGGGCGTTACTTCGAATATTAAATTTGATGATCAATGTAAACAAATGTAATCGTATGCACACTGGATGTTGGATGTCACTTCCTCCGAAGATAAGATGTAAAAGAGCCGTGATTAACGTACGTTCAAACGACAACGCATGTTTCGCGTGGGCGGTGATGGTCGCTCTATATCCCGTTAATCTACACTCGGACAGACCGTCGTCGTATCCTCACTATTCGTTGGTGCTGAATTTCGATGGTATCGACTTTCCTGACACTACGAAACATCGCTAGATTCGAACGTCTTAACGATTTGTCTATCAACGTATTTGCCATTCGAGAGGAAAGGGGAGGAATCGGTATCATGATCGTTCCTTTGTCGCTCACGGGGAACAAGAAGTCTACGCACGTAAATTTGCTCTATCTGTCGAACGAGCGGCGCGGCGATAACGTTGGTCATTTCGTATGGATAAAGCACCTGTTTCGACTGTTAACGTCGCAAATAAACAAGCATAAGGAAAAAAAATACATATGTGACCGGTAAGTGTAAGAGAGATTATGCTCGTCGCGAGATAAATTTTGTATTAATTATAAATTGTATTTTTCAGATGTCTACATTATTTTTACTCGGACGAGAAATTAGTCGCGCATAACGTCAAGTGAAGAGTGAAGGAAGAGCGAACGACTGCGCCGTTATTCTTCCGAGCGAGGACGACAAGTTGCTCTCTTTTCACAATCACGACAGAAAGGAGAGACTGCGATTCGTCGTGTATGCAGATCTGGAGTGCGTTTTAGAAAAGGGAGATCAACGGTTCACTGGAAATCTCGATGATAGATTTATCTATCAACACCACAAGGCGTTTAGCGTGGGATATTATTTGAGTAGCACGTACAACGGAATCGTATCCGCGTATAGATCTCGTCGTGTATATTGTAATATATATATATATATATATGTGTGTGTCATTGTATTGTTGACGTGTTATTCTAAATACGTTATTTGCGATAGATATCATCACATGCCTCGGTAGTCGAAAGGATAAGATGCCTGCCCGGTAAGCAGGAGATCCAGGTTCGATTCCTGGCTGAGGTGGTATTTTTTCGCAAAATAATTACGAGTTTTCACGACTGGTTCGTGGTCGGGCCCCGCCGTGACGCACACCCTCCCTTCTTATTTGGGCCGAGGCGACGACTGCGTCTCGTAGTTCGTCGAGGAGCTGCACGCTCTCGCGTGTCGCGTGAAGAAGGTATTGTGCGCGAGCGTACCGATGTCGGAGCTCACGTCGAACGAGCGGAGCGCTTTTCAAAAGGCGACAAATTGTCACGTGTGCGGAAGGAGCTTTGGGTCGTACGATATTCGCGTGCGCGATCACTGTCATCTTACCGGACGGTACAGAGGACCCGCGCAGGTGAGCTGCAATTTGAACTATCAGAATGCGTTATTCCCGTCTTTTTTCACAATTTATCCGGTTACGATGCACATTTCATTATCAAGAATATAGCGAACGCTTTCAAGGGTAGAGTCGGTTTGTTACCGTTGACTAAGGAGAATTACATCGCGTTTTCGAAACTCGTCAATGATTCGGCGTACGGAAAATGGAAAACTTGTGTTAAGCTATTCGTGGATTCGTTTAAGTTTCTCAATACTAGTTTAGAAAAAGTAGCTTCGTATCTAGATCGGGAAAAATTGAGGATCTCGCGATTCGAATTTTCCGATCTCGTCGCGGATTTCGAGTTGCTCACGCACAAAAGGGCGTATTTCCGTACGAGTACATCGATAGCGTTGATAAACTGTGAAAATTAGTGACCGAGTTACCGCCGATCGAAGCCTTTCACAGTTCTTTAACTGGCGAAACTGTGAGCGTTAGTGATTACAAACACGCGTGAAGGATATGGGAGCGTTTTCACGTGAGAAAAATCGGTGAATATAGCGATCTATATTTGAAAACGGATGTGCTTCTCTTGGCGGATGTTTTTGAAAATTTTCGAGATACTTGTATGGAAAGTTACGATTTGGATCCAGCGCATTATTTCACATTACCGGGATATACGTGGGACACTATGTTGAAATACACGAACGTTCGATTCGATCTGCTTACCGATATCGATTGATGTTCGTAGAGCGCGGTATACGCGGCAGTTTGAGCCAATGCTCGAACAGATACGCGCGAGCTAATAACCAATATGAATCGTCATATTACTCGTCTCAGCAGTCGTCGTATCTCATGTACTACGATGTGACAATCTCTATGGCTGGGCCATGTGCGAACCTTTACCGTATGCGAAATTTCGGTGAGTCGAGAATGTCGAGGGTCTCGACATTATGTCCGTGTCACCTGATTCCGATATCGGTTATATTCTAGAAGTCGATCTCGAGTATCCGCGATATCTTCATAACGACTACGCGGATCTTCCGTTCTGCCCAACGCGCGAGAGACCGCCGGGAAATCGAAACGAAAAGTTACTCGCCACGCTCTACGATAAGTCGCGTTACGTGACGCATTATCGCAATCTTCAGCAGTGCGTGCGACACGGTTTACGCGTGACGAAGATCTATCGCGTGTTGCGGTTCGCACAGTCTCCTTGACTGCGCACGTACATCGAGCTCAATACGGAACGGAGAACTTGCGCGAGCAACGAGTTTGAGAAGAATCTGTATAAGCTGATGAACAACGCAGTTTTCAAAACAATGGAGAACGTGCGCAATTACGTAGACGTGAGACTCGTGACGCGTTGGGACGGAAAATATGGCGCCGAGGCGCTGATCGCGAAACCGAATTTTCACAGTAGGAGCGTCTTCGACGAAAATCTCATGGCTATCGAATTGCGCAAACTTCAATTCAGTTTAACAAACCAATCTACGTCGATATGTGCATTCTAGAGATATCCAAGATGCGATTGTACGATTTTCATTACGATTATATGATGCCGCTCTATCGCTCTAAATGCAAAATCATGTACACGGATATTGATAGCTTGATATATTTTCTGGAATGTCGAAACGTTTACGAGAATATGAAGCGAGATATCGCGAGATTCGACACCAGCGATTACCCCGACGACAACGCGTGCGATATACCGCGCGCGAATAAGGAAGTTCTCGGTTTGATGAAAGACGAGAACAACGGAGCGATCATGACGGAGTTCATAGGACTCAGGGCGAAGATGTACGCTCTGAGAGTTTTGGGAAAGAGCGATACGAAGAGAATAAAGGGTGTCAAGAGGAGTACCGTCGCGAAAACGATAACGTTCGAGAATTTCGCGCGTTGTTTGAACGAATCGCAGCAATCGAGACGTCAGGCGTGCATACGCTCGCTGCACGAGGTTTACACCGTGTCCGAACTAAAGCTAGCTTTGAGTCCTCACGACAACAAGCGATACTTAATACCCGATTCCACCAATACATTACTGTGGAGCCATTATAAGATACCGTTATTAGATACTAATGTAGTACAAAAATTTGTATGTAGAATAAGTAATACTGTACACTCTTTATTCATTACAATACAGCCGTTTTATGAATCCAAGAGTTATGTGTATTGTCCATTCCTAACTATTTGACAAAAGTAGAAATAGACTCTATCGTTCTTTCTACGTAGCACTTTCTCTACGAAATAGATATCGGGATTGGAAACTCGCAGTAACTCGTGTTCGTAAAACCGGCTATTGGCTCTTTACGATAGTCTTTCAGCAGATACGTCACGGGATTTGTGCGTTGCACCTTAGCGATTCGAAAAATCTCGGTCGTCCAGTTAGGCGCATATCCCTTCTCGAAAATCGTTTTGAACTTGTTGACGCGTACCGGATCGTTCACTTTGAATCTTGCGGGGGCTGCGATTTTCAAATGACTGTATACCGTGGAGAGGAGTCTCTTGGCAATGGCGGGATTTACGTCCGCCGGTCGCATTCCGATCGTTCGATGCGCGCGGTTATTATTGCGTTTCCTCTCAGCGCCGACGAACGCGATCGGGTCGATTTCCTCGATCGACTCGTCTCGCGCGGTGTTCTCGGCGATTCGTTTCAAATGGCTGAACGATCGGCTTGAGTCGCCTCTCCAGCGCGATCTCCTCTTCTATCTCACTGGTCTTTAACTCTCTGTACTTTTTACGTATAGAGTTCTGAATCTTCGCGATCTCTCGTGCCGTTTTTTCCTGCCGAGCGACGTACCAGCCGCAGCGTCAACGTCCATACTCGCAGCAGCGTCAACGTCCATCCTCGTAGCACAACTGATCGCTCTACACCACGGCGAAATCGTTAAATCCTCGTCTGTATCTACCGTTCTTTAATGCGCTGTCCTTATCGATGACTACGAAACCATATTTGCGTTTCCAACACGCGCGACACAAAGCGTAAAAATTCTCATACGACATATCCGTGTTCACGTGCTCGTTGTAAACGTTAGTTTACTTTAGGTTAGTCCTGCTTAAACAGAATCAAGAGATTCGCGTTGTCGCGTATCAGATGTTTTGGAATTTTAGCATATGTCTGACAAAGATAGAAACAATCGATGTTCAAGTGTCGACCTATGGCGAAATATTCCCTGATCGCGTTCTGCTTGTCACAGGCCACGTCGTCGAACACGAATATCGAATCGGGAAACGCCTCACTCGGTGACACGACGTCGCTATTGTTCGAGAACGCGCGATAGCCGATCTCGTCCATCGACTCGAGCAGTTCCGCCAGGTATCGATACTTTGGTTGTTGCAGAGAGTAGACGTACACGTTCTCGAAGCGCGCGCCGTGCGGACTTTCGAGCATGCTTATCAACACGTTCGTTTTACCGCAATTGGAGGGGCCGCAAATGATGCAACGTATCGTGTTCGGTAATAGAGGGTCGTGTCTGCGCGCCCTATCGACCGCGTCGCCCGAGATTCGTCGAGTCTTACGTCGAGATTGAGCACTCCTATAGCCGGTGACCGTCGAACGAATCGCATTTACGCGCGCTCGCTTTGAGGAGACGCGACCGATAATCGCTCCACTTATACTCGACGGCGATTCGATCGCGCACAGTGATCGGTATGTTTCCCCTATTAACGGACAAACGCGATATTCTCAATCTATTCGTCCAACAGTTGCGACTTATCTCGAAGTTCGTTCTCGTGCGCGATTTCGACAGATACGTGGAGCTGCTGTGGAATAGATTACCCGATCATCTGAGAGCGGACCCCGAGGTGCAACGTTGTCGCGTGTGTCTGGAGCATTATAATCGTCCGTGACAACGATCGCATATAGACGGTCCTACGCCTCTTATCAACAATTGTAACGAATGCTTAGCGGCGCGAGATTACTCGATACGGCGATAAACGCGCTTCCCTTCGAACTACATATTCCCGGGTATCAATTTTGCGGGCCCGGCACTCATCTCGCGAAGCGATTGGCGCGCCGCGATCGAAGCGTAAACTCGTTGGACGCGGCGTGCCGCGAGCACGACCTCGCCTATTCACGAAATAAGAAACTTGCCGATCGCCACGACGCCGACCGAGCTCTCGCCGAGAAGACGCGCGAACGTATAACGGCCGGAGATTCCACTTTCGGCGAGAGAGCCGCCGCGACTCCCGTATGGGCTGCTATGAAAGCAAAAACAAAACATAGGTTTGAGAAAGAAGAAGAGGAAGACGACGACAACAAGGAGGAGGATACTTCCAACGGTGAAACGCGGAGGCTTGTTATCCATTTTTCCGATATTAGGCGCGCTCGGTTCTTTGATCGGTGGCGCGGCGGGTGTCACGAAGGCGGTGAACGCCAGTAAAAAAGCATGGCGTCAACTGGAGGAGTTGCAACGTCACAATCGAGCGATGGAGAGTCACGGATTGCATCTAACGCCTTACAAACGTGGCAGCGGTGTGACGAGAGGAACGAAAAAAAAAAATCGTGGAAGGAAACGTTAAAATCACTTGAGTTACCGCTCTCCGGCATTACGACGAACGAATAGCTGAACCGCTCGGTGCGTCTACGAGTACCCTTCTTCAGAGGAGTGTTTATGCGTGACGCATTACTATCGAAGGCACGACGCAACGAGAGCGGCATCGTGAATCTCGACGACTCGATGGATTCGGATACTCACTGAGTCGCCTATGCGAAGAGGAGAAACGACGCGATTTACTTCGACGGTTTCGGCAATTTTCGATCGCCGAGGGAATTCGAAAGATATCTTGGCGACGTAAATATAACGTACAATCGCGGATCGTATCAGACATACGATCAGAGCATTTGCGGTTAGGTGTGCCTGCGATTTCTCTCGAGGATCGGTCGCGATGTCGCTAAGCCTATCATTCACCGGTAAAAGTAGCGTCCTCACGGCGTGCTATTTTCCCGCTTTAGATCTGAGCGACAATGATTACGAGTTAGGTCTCATGAATTTCGAGACGTATAACACTATACCAAACGTCGATTCCACGAATAATAAGTTCTATTATGACGACAAAACGATCGTGATTTCCGAGGGTTCGTACGAATTGAGCGCGATAGACAGATATCTGAACGCCGCTAAAAAGCGAAAGATCGAAAGCAAGAGGACGAGCGACGATGACGAGAGCGATGACATCGTCTACGACGAGAGCGACGAAGGCGAGAGGGACGCGCGGTCTCTGATCATTCGAACCAATGAGAACACTATGAGAAGCGAGATCAGGTGCGATTATCAAATCGATTTCACGAAACCGAACAACATCGGTTGCTCCTGGGATTCTCATCGTCGCGCGTGCTACGACCGAACAAATGGCACACGTCCAACAAACCCGTGAATATCATGGGCGTGAATATCATTCGGGAATGGAATATCACCGCGGGTGCGTACAGCAACAACGAACCGGTTCACACGAGTTTTGCTGAATGTTCCTCCGGGATATAAACTGTCGAACGCTCCGACATCGATCATTTACTTTCCGATCATCGCGCGAAACGTTACCGATATCACGCTTCGAGTCGTGGATCAAGACGGGCGCCCGATCGATTTTCTCGGAGAGGAGATAACGGCGCTACTTTACGTGCGACGACGAAGGCATTAGAGAGAAATGCACGAGAGCGAAAGATGCTCGTTCTGAACGAGTGGTACGCGAGAGGAGGAGGAGATGCAAACGCTACATCCGCGATCTTACTACAAAACGACGCGACGAGGAAGGTGCGCGAGGGAAGAGCGAACGAGTTGAACGCCGCATTTTTAAGATCTTTAGGTTTCGTCGTGAAGAATCGACATGGCGAGCGACATTTTAAGTATCGGAGGTGCCCCGATCTTTGATGATCGTGAAAATAGAAACCCACATTTACAATCCGTACGCTAACACCATATTCGGATACAGCGACGAGATATGAATATCTACAACAACAGGATCTGTACACGTTGCCGTGCGAAAGTTTTCTGTACATCGAGGGAAAATTCGCGACGAAAGAGAGCGCGAAAGAAGGCACGGCGAACGAAGGCACGGCGAAGGAAGGCACGGCGAAGGAAGTTACGAGAGCGAAGCTAGTCAACAACTGCGTCGCGTTTATGTTCGACGAGATTCGATACGAGCTCAATGGCGTGGAGATCGATAAGAACAGAAATGTCGGCATAACGACCTTGATGAAAAACTACGCATCGTTGAGCTACGAGAGAGATAGAGTTTTACAGAACACCGAATGGGAAATACCGCCTATAGTGTTGGACGATTTCAACTTTTGCCTTTCAACGTACTCCTTGGTTTCTGCGAGGATTACAAACGCATAATGATAAACGCCCGACACGAACTCATTCTGATACGTGCTCGCAACGATAACAATTGCATCGTGGCGCATTCAGATCAGAAACCGAAGATCACCTTGTTGAGAATACAATGGCGAATGCCACACGTGATACTTAATGACGTTAACAAACTGTCGCTTCTGCGAACGTTGGACAACGGATGATATCTGAGCATGGGCTTTCGTTCATGGGATCTGTACGAATTTCCGCTGTTGCAAAGTACGACCAAGCATTCCTGGGCGGTAAAAGCGGCGACGCAATTGGAGAAACCGCGATATGTGATTTTCGCGCTACAGACCGGAAGGAAAAACGTACCGTCGGAAGACGTTTCTAAATTCGACGATTGCAAGCTGACTAATGTAAAACTCTATTTGAATTCCGAGTTCTATCCCTATGACAATATGAATCTAGATTTTGAGCGTAACAAGTTCTGTACGATATGTATCTGAAATTTCGAAAGACGTATTACGGATGTGAGACCTGCGAACCGTTCATGACTGTCATTAGATTTCTGCAATACGGTCCGCTCGTGGTCATCGATTGCTCCCGTCGTCGATCAAGAGAAGAACGAATCGATCAAGAGCGCCACCGTCGACGTTCGCGTAGAATTCGAATGCAAAGAGAACGTTCCGGCTAACACAACGGCTTATTGTCTCATCATTCACGATAGAGTTATAGAGTATAACCCGCTGACGAACGTCGTACGTAAACTCACGTAATCACGGTTTTTCCCATACGAGAACGATGCCGAACGTATCGATCTTCGTCGATCTGGTTTTATCGTTCAAGGTTTTATCGTTCGGGAGAAATTTATGGTTAAAAAAGTGGCGATATTAAAAAATGGAAAAGAGCTGACTCGTCGAATGTTTCGAGAAGCGATACCCTGAAATCTTCTTACAAAGACGAAAAATCTAAAGCGTGCTGGATAACCTCCAATCATCATGGCCTGCAGTGGAGCGACGGCGACGTCGCGTAAAGAAACTCTCGAAGCATGTGATTCGAAACAGCGTATGCGATCAATTGCGAGACGCGCCTAAACGAGTATACGTCAAAGGCTTGGAGAAAAAGAAGTGGTTAGAGGAGATTCTCGTCTGCGACGTCATCGCGGACCACGACGTGATCGTCAAGACTATCGACGCGGATTTCGAGGATATAGAGCGCCTAAGCACCCTAGACGACATTCGAGCATTCCACTGCGAGCGTCACGCGAAGCATTGCGCTATGGAGAACGTATGCAAACTGTACGACTGGTGGTCGAAACGATAAGAATGTATCACCGAATTGTAATATCGCGTTAACGACTTATATCATATATCAGATTGTTTTCAATTATTGTATCATATATATTAGATTGTTTTAAACTATTATATCAGATTCAGTGCTTATATATATTATAATTAGATTCATTGCTTATATACTATAATCGAATTCTTTTATCGCTCGCTATACTTATATATATATATATATATATATATATGCTTGAGGAAATGCAAATAACAAAAACATTTTTTTTACAATGTATCTCACTTTATTTCATCTCAATCTTACATCCCAAAGTACAGAGCAACGAGTTCGCAATCGATAATGTCGTTACGATCGAAGGCATCACTATTGCGTGTGACTCTCGATATATTTTCCGTATCCTTAGCGGTAAACACGATATCCTTGAAACGCGCCAAATTCGCATCGATTTTTCCTAATATCTTGGTCAACGAAATGACGCAATGCTTGGGCTCGAACATATTATTTACTGTTTCCTTCGACATAGCCAAGCGAGCCGCGGACGTTTCCAGGCGTAATATCGTCAAGTTGTTGATTTTTCCGAAATACACGGTCATATTTCCAATATGCGACGGGGCTGGAAAGGACAGTTCTCCGTTAGTACTCTGCAGATACTTCGAGAGAACGTGTCGTTGCTCGACAAGCTGCCTCCACGTATCGGGCGACATCGAGCCTCCTTGCCATGACTATCTCCCAGGATAATATTCACGCGCGAGGAACGTTCAAGAGTGACACATACATTAAGAAACTTGTAACCCGTCTTAGAATATTTTCATTCTACAATTCTAACTGGATTATTCGTACAACCGGCGTTGTTATGACTCGACGCGATCGTCCTATTATCGTCGAGCATCCTCTTTCTCCTCCTCGCGTCGTCGCTCTCGTCGACTCGGCGCGTCTCGAAATCCTGCGAGTGCTCGATATCATCTTTACAATCGAAGAGATCGCGCGATACTGTTCGTAAACGTTTCGTATCCTTCACTCTATACACTATACGAAAACTTCCGTCCCTCTTCCTCTTCCCTCTCCTCTTCTAAATCGTCCTCGCTCGAAAATACGTTCCTCATCTGAGCGAATCTTTTCAAAAAGCGCGCAATTGCTCTAACAGTCCGTCCTTTGGACACACGATACCAAAAATCTCCGAGTCGAATTTACCGGCCATAGTTACACTTCTGGTAAATTCGTTGTATTTGAAGAATTATCGTTTAACGAGAAAGTACAGATTACCGTCGATGTATCGAACGGCGGACGTTACAGCGGGTGGAATCCCCGGAAATATCGCGTGCAACGAGTTATGTCTGACGGCTATCATCGAGCAGTCGTCGATCTCGGTCACGATCTCGTCGTTATAAATCGCGAACGTTCGTCCCGCGTTAGTATTAGCTACAGCGTTGATTTTCGCGTTAGGAGGAAGATTCATATCCCTCAGTTTCCTCGGCCAACCCGGTACTAGCTCGAAACCCGGATATTCTATCATGTAAACCGTATCGTCTACGAACAATACGAGTTGGCCCGAGGGTCGTCGATATGCGCCCGCCAAACGCGTAAAATTATCGGGAAGAAAACGCAGATAGTCCGTCAGTAACAATGACCTGCCGTAAGATTTTCCGTTTAAGTCGACCGACCATAAGTGGCGTCGATACGCCACGTACATTCTATTTTCTAACACCAACACCGCATCGACGCGTCGCAACGCGCACAGATCCGCGGAATCCCCCGTGTCGCGCATCGCGATCGTGATCGTCGCTACGGTCGTCGTCGCTGGTCTCGCAATTTCGCTCTTATTTCTTAAACCGTATAAATTCTGAATGGCGAGAAAATCCGCCTCGCTCAATTGCACAGAAAAGGTCTTAGAGGGAACAAAGGCGTACATTATCGCATTTTTCTGAGGACTAGGATTACATCTGTGATGTAATCCTAACGCGTGACCGATCTCGTGCGTCAACGTATATAGCAGATGAATCGTTAGGATTAGCGGTCAGCTCGATGTGCTACTTCTCCGCGTTATCCACGTGCACCTCCGATACTTCGGTGGTAAAAAAGCGTGAGCTAGCACATTTTCTGGTCCGTCCAGCAACGACGGACATATTCAGCTACCTCGATGTCGAGGATCTACGAACGTGTGAAAACCCTTCCGAAACGATATCACGATATCGGGATTCATCCGCTCGAACGTCAGCGACGAATTCGCAGTCCACATCTCGAACGCGACCTCGGTGACTTGTAGAACACTCTCGCTCGCCAGGTGAAAGTTCCAAGCGACATGCGTCTTCGCCCATTTTCTCAAAGACTTGTCCAAATCACTCGATATATCTTTGACGCCGCATCGCGGTTTACGCATCTATTCCAATGTAGCTTCGTTAAGAATGCCATCACCAGGTATACGGCAATATTCCTGGAAAAGGATCGCGTGTCAATCGCGGCAATCGCGTGTCTCAGAGCCAACATCGCGTTATCTGATATCGTTTGCAGGTTATCGCCGTCCAGGTATCCGTAGGTTTGCAAAAACCGAATCGCCTCCTCGTCGTTATCGGCGGCGGAGTCGCGAGTCGCCGCGATAATGGCTATCGCACACGCAATCACGGCGATCCCGCGCGCGGGCGTCATCGCGCGAGACGGGAGTCGAATCGACACTGCGCGTCGCCGACCGAAATACGCGCGAATCGCTTGATCGATGTTGCCATTGGTCGCGAGAGGGCGGAGACCGACGCGATGAATCGATCCGAGTCGCGAATCGAAAATTTTAACCGCTTAATTTCTATTTTCTACTGTGCGAGATTATTCTCGTCGAATGAGCCCAAATATACGTAGCGCGATTATACGCCAACGAATGACGATCTCACTAAAAATCTTATACGCAATATCATTAAAAGTACATAATAGAGAACAAAAAGTAAAAGCATGACAACGATAGAATAGCGATAGAATAGAAACAAATAAAGAACGATGAAATAAACAATAGACTAATCTTCTATCGCCGTTGCGAGAAACCAAGCAGCGATCCAATGTTATTGGGCTTGTTAAAGTTTATTCTGTAATCACATTTAATCTCACACCTCATCGTGTTGTAATTTGCGCGGAGCACTATCGGGTATTCACCAATGTCATCATCGCCGCGCGCGGTGTCACCGGCGTTACCATCGGACGTGTCGCGTCGCGGACGTTTCCGTAAAATCTCACGTTTCAAAAATTCATTTATGGCTTGCAGTTCATATGACCCTTCGGGAATCGTAATTTCTGCGTCGTCTTTGTCAAAATAAAATTTGTTGTTCGAAGCGTTTACATTCGGTATCGTGTGATACCGTTCTCCAAAATTGTTAGACCAAGCTCGTAGTCAAATCTATAACTGGAAAGTAGTTTGCCGCGAGAATGCTGCTTTTCCCGCTTAGCGTCAGCGACATGATGGAAAAAGCGTTCAACGAATATTGAGACGTCGCGGCATTTTGTTGGACTTTATAAATTCACGCGCGTCGACCATTTGGAGAAACCACAGACACAGCTGTCCGCAGATTCTGATCGTACGTCTGATAGGTTCAATTGTACTCTATCATAACACATTGTCTCCGAAATATCGTACCAGTTGGGCGGTCGAAGATTATCGAAACTATCAAAGTACACAACGCGATCGTTTCTCTTTGCGTACGCTACTCAATGAGAGCCGGGACTCATCATGTCATTCAGATTTACGATACCGCTCTCTTTTCGACGCGCGTCGCTAATCGGTAATGCGTCACGCAAACACCTCTGAAAACACCTCTGAAGTATGGTACGCGCATACGCTTCGCCAGCTTCCAATTACGTCCATGTACGTTGGTAGTTATGTTGATAGTTACGTAGGTATTTTTATTGTCTCTTTGGCGTTTTTTTTCTTTTTTTCTTTTTTCGCTATTACGCCTCGTCCGCCTTTGTACGGAGCGAAATCTAGTCCCCGTCCGTATTTGTACGGAACGAGATACAGTCCCTGTTCGCGCGTTTCCATTGCACGATTGTGACGTTGTAGTTCCTCGAGCTGACGCTTTCTTGTCGTTTACCGTTTTCGCTACGCTGGCCGCTCCGCCAGTCATGGAGCCGAGGGCGCTCAACATTGGCAGAATCAGTAATATGCCACCTCGTTTCGCCTTCGGAAATATTCGGTTTTTTTGTTGTTGGCTTTTTTCTTGTCTTCACTTTCATACCCATGCCGATCTTGGTCTTGGCTTTCATCACTGCCCAAACGGCTGTAGCGGTAGCTTTTTCGCCAAGAGTCGAATCTCTCGCGATGACGCGTCCTAAAGCTTTATCAGCGAGTATCTTATCCGCTGCGTGTCTATCGTTGCTCCGAGAATACGCAATGTCGTATTCATGGCACACCGCGTCCAATGGATTTATGCCCGTTTTACCTCTGGTTAATCGCTTTTTCAATCCGAGTACCCGGACCGCAAAACTGATAGCCAGGAATATGTAACTCGAAAGAAAGCGCGTTTGAGCAGACCTCCAACGCAGCCTTCGACATTGCTGCTGACATATGTTACAATCTTCGATTTGGGACCGTCTATATGCGTGCGTTGCCACGATTGGTTATAATACTCGACGCAGCGATGATAGATTTGAACCTCGAAATCCGCCTTTATATGCTCCGGAAGTTTGTCCCAACACATGCGTAACAATATGATCTTTGGTATATATTGCAACTGTCAGCGTGCAAATCCCAAATATCAAATAGATGTAATAGCGCGAGATACATTTTTGCTACTGAGCGAATCGCGGTTTTGCGCGCCTATAAATAGGCGTTCAATCGAAGTCTAGATAACGCAGTGTGAACATGAAATTCGTGCGGCACCCGCAGATGATACACGTCATGAACTACGACGAGAATGTGCGAATGATGGGGGACATCGCGACAAAGCGCAAGCATGGTGAAATGCTATCGAGTACTATACGTGCGATTATTTGTAATCCGTCGAATTGCGGTAAAACCAACGTTCTCATAAGTTTGCTCGAGAGTCCGCACGGTGTACATTTCGAGAACATGTATGTGTACTCCAAGTCGTTGCAACAACCAAAATATCGATATCTCGAAACTTGTAACGGTGCACTTTTCCTGACGTCGCGGATTAACTCGCCGGTGCCAGGATTCGGGAAAAAGGGGAGCTCCGAGCTTACGAACAACATAGCAATTACCCAATACAATATTTATTGAGTGACTAATCATATATACAGAGAGTAGGTGGATGCTTGCGCGCGCGCGCGCGCGCGTGTGTGTGTGTGTGTGTGTGTGTGTGTGTGTGTGTGTGTGTGTGTGTGTGTGCGAGTGTGTATTTAGGCAGTGTAATGTTCCGTGATAATATTTACAACGGTAGGCGGAAACAAAGCTAGCAGAGTAGCAGTATCTACAGAGATTGCAGAAGCGGAATAGCGGTAGCGACAGATATCGAGCTAGTAGAAGCTGGAGGAATAGCGACGCGTACAGAGGCCGCAGAAGCGGGGGACGATAATTACACAAATCGCAGAAACGGAATAGCGATAGCGATAGACTTGCAAATTAATTATATACACGGCGCAAGCGCGAGAAACTTACAAGCTAACTATATACATTATGTACAAGCCCAAGCGAGGGCAGTCGCGCGTGCGCAAGCACGCTACCGACGCCGCGAGGTGGCGAGAGCCCTGGCTTCGGAAAAGTAGCACCTTTCTCCGTAGTCTTGTCTGGAAAGGAAGACTGAGAAGGAAATCTCGGTCGAGGCTCGGGAGCACCCTGAGTTAGTTCGCTCGAGAACTGATGCCAACTCATCCGACGAGTCGGCTTATGTACCGCTCCGGCTGTCCCTATCTTTTCGATTTTTCTCGGTGGGGAGGAGTTCCCCACAGTGAGGATTACACGGGTAATGGCGCTCAAAGAGCGCCGGGCTATAATTATGGTCGGCCCTATAACTAGTGATGGCATGCGTGCCGTTACAAACTTTGTTGGCACGTCGGTCGACGAAATCAGCTATGTTACGTTTTCCAACAATAGTGACGTCATTCCACCGAGCGAGGCACGTCCCAATTCGATTTTCGTTTTCAACGACATTGCGACATTGTGATAAGCAAGATGTGGTGAAAGAGTATTTCTCGATGGGCCACTCGAACGTCGACTGCTTCTATTTCTGTCAGACGTATGTGAAGCTCTAAACATCTGATACACGACAATGCGAATCTGCTGATTCTATTTAAACAGGATGGTACCAACTTGAAACATGTTTATAACGATCATGTGAATACTGACATGTTATATGATGAATTCTGTGCGTTATGCCGCGATTGTTGGCGGCACGAGTATGGATTCCTAGTCATAGACAAGGACAGTTCGTTTATCAACGGGCGGTACAGAAAAGAATTTAACACTTTCGCGGTATCATAATGTGGTTAATCGATGTTGATTGTCAACTAGGAATAACATCAAAGATCGCGAGAAAATAGCGAAACAGATTGCGAAAACGAGCGATTCGATTCGCAAAAAATATCGCGCTTTGAAAATTAGTAAAATAGATGAAGATGTAGTGTTGGAAAGACGCTTCAAGTCCATCGTCGAACCTCTAAAACAGATTGTCGAGGAAACACATCCAATTAAAAAAGAAGCCAATGTTGCAAAGGATATCAAAGGTATTAAGAAAAAAAAGAAATGTGAAGACGATGATGACGATGACGATACTACTATTAACAAGGATTCGTATTAGACGGATGTTGGATGGTTGAAATTATCGCCGCAACCTAAAAAGCGTACAAAATAATTGAACACCGTGTTCAGATTCATTCACGTTCGATTCTACATCGATAGAACTATCGAAAGAATTATCGAAAGAACTATCTAAAGAACCATCGAAAATATTCGCTATTCGTGCGAAATGAAAATATTTTTGAAACAAAAGACATTAATGAATCGTCACTCGAAACAACCATCAAACAAAGTCTGTAAACGCATGAAAGTCGTGAGACGCTTCATGGTCAGCTAGGACCATTGGGATGAAAATACGTGGGCCTTCTTCTCGGTGATGACATAGATAAAACGATCGATAATGTGTACGGTATCTATTTCGACAAAAGTGGTACAATGCTCACTTGATATTTTGTGATATGTTTCGGTATTAATTACACGTATGTAATATACAAATAGGTTTCGTAAAAAAGCAAAAATAATTTCTCAATAAAAATATAATAGTATATCATATCAATATATTTATATAATATATATAAATAATCTCGATTGACGTTAAGAGGGCCTTCGTGGTAGCGCCTTTATCACTTGTTATATCATCATACCTGAGCGCATGAAATGTTAGCTCTATGATTAGTCGACTTTAATCGCTATTAATTTAAAAAATATTATAGTCACGGCATTTTCGTATCAGAATTTTCGTCTTATTTTTAAGTAAAAAATATGTCATAAAAATTTCGGTCGCGAATGTGGGACATCCTATATATAAGTATAAACTACATATAAGAATACGTGCATACGTACATATATATGTATAAAACTAAATAACTACATAAAAGTATATAAAAAATATACATGTATATTATATACATGTAATATACATGTATATTACAAAGGTATCCGCCAATGTCCCCACGATAACGTTTCCGTCGAATCCGGTACGATGTATCGTTTGTCATCGTACGGACTCAGAGCAATTTTCGACTCGGACACCGTATATACTTGGTAACTTAGATCTTATACATGACTGGCGACGAGTCATTTCGATCTCTTCAAACACCGCGTGTAATCATCGAACGTTATTGTTCGCGCTATGTCGTTACTCTTTACACCTTTCGCCTTTTTGATGCCCTTTTTACCACCCACTCTCACCGCATACATTTTCGCTCTGAGTCCGACAAATTCTGTCATAATCGCACCGTTATTTTCGTCCTTCATTACGCCGGGTACTTTTTTATTATATATACACGAGAGACATACCATACGCGTTGTCCGTCGTAAATTTTTCGCAAAGACGCTGCGGCTGTGGAAATTTGATTTCGCGATCATTGCCTCCGCACCGTATCGTCCGTCCCATTTCATTATCAATTTTACATCCACGTGATTCCAAACATTTTTCATTATTTTGCCAAATACCGCGTTGTTTATCAATTTGTACAAATTTTTTTCGAAATCATTTTTCGCATACATTCTAAGCTGTGTATTAAATTCGATGTAATTGCGGAGCCAGGTGGATTGAGCGAATTGTAGTACGCGGTGTGTCTTTACGATACGAAGACCGTGGCGCATACATTGCTGCAGGTTGCGATAGTGGATGACGTATTCTTATCATATAGCGTTGCGAGAAGTTTATCTTGCTGCATGTCGGATGGTTTATCGCGCGTCGGACAAAAAAGTAGATCAGTGTGTCGGTCGTGCGGAAGATGCGGATATTCGAGATCGACCTCAAGAATATAACTCATAGGCGAATCCGGAGCAATGTCCGCGCTCTCATCAAACTTCGCGATGTCTTCAACCCATCAAAATTTGGCATAGGGCAGCCGTTGACACATCACCCATCCGTACAGATTATTCACATCGTAGTATATTAAATATAACGATGGTTTCGACGAGTTGTATGAAGACATATATTTGTTATTGACCTGCGCGTATCTACCGGAACATTGATTGAGATCGTCATGTATACCACGCTCGATAAACATAACCATATCGATGGTGATGAGCAACTCAAATTTTACGCGCGTATATTTCAGCATAGCGTCCCATGTGAAAAGTATAGTAATGCGCGGGATCGAGATTGTAACTTTCGATACAACTTTCACAGAAATTTTCAAAAATGTCAGCCAATAAACATCGGTCTTCAAATATAGATCGCTATATTCGCCTAGGGTTTCAGAGAACCATTGCCAGACGTTCACGGCGTGCGCGTAATCGTTCTCCAACATTGTGTCACCAGTCAACAAGCTATAAAATGATTCGCGCGATGGTAGGCGCATGTCCTGCAGCTTGTCCGCGCGATTCACGTATTCGTAGGGAAAGACATCTTTACGCGTCAACAAATCAAAATCCTCGTTCGATAACGCGGAAAATTCGGAATGTAAAATTTTGAATTTCTCTCTGTTTAAAAAAGATGTCAATTTATCGAGACTGATACTAAAAAATTTTACGAATCGATGAACCGTAGTTGTACATAATTTTGCGAATCTGATCTGTCTGCAGTATCTTTGACATGTTTAGTGAACGAAATGTATTTTTCTTTTTTATCGGCAGCATGTCGATCCTGCCTTCGTACGCCGTAGCTATTTCCATAACAAAGTGCGCGTCATAAATTGTGCGCGGATAAATGGTGAAAGACTACAGGAATGCATTATGATTTTTTATAGTTTAAATTGCAATTCGAATGCGCGGGTCCGCGATAACGACATAACGACACGCGGTAAAGCAATGATCGCGTACCCGCGGTTCGTCCGACGCAAATGATTTTTCACAAATGTGACAAACACATCGCGCTACGGTATGTCTCCCACTGTTCTCTTGATAACGTTTCCATAGGAACATTCGCGGATAACAAAATTTTTATTCGATGCGCCAAGTCTTTGAGTTGCTGAACGAACCACGCAGTCTTTGCCGCGACGAAATTGATACACCGATAACGTGTCGTTGTACGAGCACATAATATCCTACGCTAAATACTCTTGTTCGTCTTTTAATTCAAAAGGTATAATAATATCGTTTCCATTCTAATTGATTTTCTTGATAATTTACATTTACTTGAAATTATTTAAAGAAGTCTGATCCCAGAATCCCATGCTGTGGTATCGGAAAATCATCTTCCACCAAATGAAAAGAAACTGGACATCCTAAGATATCTATCAGTGCCAGCCCTAAGGTAGTCACGTAATGCGTTGTAATTCCACTTAGTTTTAAAATTTTATTCCCGTCCACAAAAGTATCTGGTGTTACAGTTACTCTTTTTAATTATATTCGCCTTGACCCGTTATCTACAAGAAAATTTAAAGTTTCTTTAAAATTTAAGCTTTCTAATTTTACTGTTAGTACCTCCTTTACGGTTAGTACCTCCCAAATAAGAAGGGAGGGTGTGCGTCACGGCGGAGCCCGACCACGAATCAGTCGTGAAAACTCGCAATTATTTTGCGAAAAAATACCACCTCAGCCAGGAATCGAACCTGGATCTCCTGCTTACCGGGCAGGCATCTTATCTTTTCGACTATCGAGGCATGTGATGATATTTATCGCAAATAACGTGTTTAGAATAACACGTCAACAATACAATGATACATATACACATACACATATTACAACATATATATATATATATATATATACGTGTATTCTTTCGAATCCCCACGACCGATACTCCAGAGCGATGTTGGTCTCTCACTCGATAGATGCAGGTCGGACTGCAGATAAGCTAAATTTATTGCTCTACATTTGATTCGATTTGAGCGTTGATTTTCCGTGCGGGACGAATATTGGTTTTTCCCGAGTCTGCCCCATTCTTCATGGAAATCTGCCCGTTTCCCTGAGTTTGTGAATTTGTCTAAAATTATTTCCGTTGTTGTTATTACGATTGTTATTATTGCTCATGTTATTATTATAATTATTATTACGAATGCCGTTGTTATTATTGTTATTATTATTATTAAAAATTCTTTTTCGATATTCTTCAATAAGTGTGCTCTAATTTTTTACAATATCTGCAAGTTATTGAATTTTAATTATTTGAATTCCAACTTGTTTGAAATTGCGGAAGTACGGGTTGTACTCGATTATTATTTCTATTATAATTATTGTTATTATAATAGTTATTGTTATTTCGCATATTTTGTGAAAATCCCGATCTACTTTGATTTTGATTCTTATTAATTAGCCAATAACAATCGGCTGCATGACCTACCTTATGACAAATTAGGCATGTTATTATTTCAGCTTCAATGGATCGAAGCTCGAAGATTTTTTTCGGTGCGTTCTCTGCGAGTACTATACGTCTCATGTTTACAGTTTCTAATTCTTTCTCCGCGTAAATTGCTCATGCCTCTACTTCTTCAAATGCTCTTTCTTTTGATATTATTATTTTTCCATTAATCCGCGTAAGAAGCTTGTTTTTAAATGTTTTTCAATTGAATTTCGAAATTCCAAGCTTAATATTCCGATTTCTCTTTTTTGTGCATCAAGAATTCGCTTTCCTAATTCCCTAACTCGATTTGTATATGCTGCAACCTTCTCGTTCTTCTTTTGATATAGATAAGCCAATCGCCTTTACTTCATAAATTGTTTCTCACAGTCCATATTTTGCTCTCAAAAATTCAATTAATTCTTGCATATTTTCGAAAGTTTTTCCCAATATTGATCTATGCGCATCCCCTTTTAATTTATTACGTACTGCTCGTACAAGAATTACTTCCTGCGTGAGTGCGACCATACTTAATGCTTCTTCGCAATCCTCGACAAAGTAAACGGAATATTTTCTCCATCGAAATTAGGCACCGCTTCTAGCGCGTCTCTGATTGAAAATTATAAAAAGTTACTTATCATTCCTTCTAATAACAAATTAGTAGCTTGATTTCGTTGCTGTTGCTGAAGCTGTTGTATGTATTCGTTGTTGCTCCCCAATTAGCCTTCGCAATTCATTCATTTCTATCTCCCCTGAATTTTCCATAGTATTATTTCTTGATGTTGATTGGCTAGATCTCTTCAGGTTCTTTAATTTATTGTTCTTTGTTCACTTTTTCATTGTTCACTATCGTTTCTTTTCACAAACCGTTTTAGTATCCCACCGCTGTCACCAAAAATTCTCCCCCTAAATGTTACATTCTGATTGTCGTTTTTAAGTCAATACATTTAAGTACTTTATCCTGGGATTGGACCGATTTGTGACTTAGTCAACTCCGAATAACGAATTTTATAAATTTTATATCGTGGATCTTTTCTATTAATTCCATTGTAATTTGGATAATTTATTTCGAAATCAATTTTATTCAATTTATATTTAGGAATTTGTTTGATTATTTTAATTTTAGGTTGACTTTCCAATTCTTTAAGTTTTAAGAATAATGGAAAGGGATCTTTATTCGTAATTATCGTTTGATTTAATTGAAATCTTAATATAAAAATTAATTGAATTTATTTTTATATTATAAAGACTTTAGCAACCAAGATCCTGCTTGCCGAGTAAATGCCATGTCTTGCGTTGTAGTTTGAAATCTTAATCTTTTTATTTGAATTCTGCGGCCCCCTCTTTTCGGCATGAATGCTTTTGGAAATTAATTATTTATTATTAAAACTTTAATTCAAATTATTTAGTTGCAACACTATTGACTGCGACTAACTGGTATGCTACGCTCTTGTCAGCGACCGAATTTGATTTTAGAATTATTTTCTTGATTTCTTGATTAAGAAATATTTAAGAAAGAAGAATAAAATTTCAATTGTACTATTTGTTTGAATTAAAAATTATCTTTATTAAGGAGGTTTTTAACTTAGATAGATTTAAATTCTCCTGAGAGAATTATTACAAACAGCAATTTGTTATAAATTTAAGTATTCAATCCTAAGGTTTACTATAACGATGATAATGACAATAATTACGCTCGACTTTTAACTGACTTTTAACAATAACTGCGCCCCAAAACGAGAATAAAATTCTAACTGGAACTGGAACAAAAAATTCTCTAGCGCTTTCTCTGCATGCACATCTATAGGTGAAAATGGTACAGAACCCCCCGCGCGAGCTTCTCACTACTTCCTACTTCCGAATCTATAATTAAGAGGGGGAAGATTCTTTTTTAGAGGTATCATTCGAATCCTCGTTGGCAACAAGCATAGCCTAGCATCAACAGAAATTTAATCAATAAATCGATAAATTAATATTTTTATCATACAGTACGCATTCTTTCATTTAGAGTTATAAGATTTAGATAGCCATGACAGTATACTCGCAAACGAAGCTCACGAAACGAACATACAGTTATCGTCTCGAAGTATAACATTTGATCACGTTGTAATTTTGACAGAGACATGCATTCGACGGTCCGTTTTCGAGTCAGAGAATGTAATCTCTATAACTCAGAATAGGATCCAGTACGACACCTAAAAGTTGAAGGAACGAGAGAAAATTATAAATGGAAAAGAAGCGTTTAAACGGAAACAAGGTCTATATTTAATTGAATAATAGAAATAATATTACAAATGATTTTTTATTGTGAACATCATTCCGCATTCCGCGAATTTTATTTTACATTTACATTTAAATCTACATAAATATGTATGCTTATAAATGTAATAGTTACATTTGTATGTGTGAATGTGTGTGTGCACGTGCGGGCGTGCGTGCGTACGTGCGAGCGTGCGTGCGTGAATGCGTGCGTGCGTGCGTGTGTGTGTGTGTGCGCATTTAATTTGGAGAGGGGACTAGAGTGCCTTGAGTAGATGAGGATAACGATCTGATAGTGAGGAATGAGTTCGGAATTCACAAAGTTCGTCTATGAATTCTTCTTTATTGAAGGAGGGAGACTTCAGGTGATTTGCCTTGTCGTGTTCGGGGAAGAGTATACTGAAATTGGGGGTAAGCTGGACTCGGATGGTTGGATCGGTAAGTAGGACGGAGGGGAAATACAAGGAGAGTAGAATTTTATTTCGTGACGACTCGTGGTTTCGCTCTTTGATTGGGGATCCTCGGTTGTCCCTGGAGAGGCCTGGTTTGGCGCTTGCGTGCTGACTTGTTGCGGCAAAGGCGTTTCAAGGCCCTCCCAACTTTTGAAACTCGAAAGAGGAGGATGTTGTTGATCTTACTGTAGAAAATTTAAAAAAAAGGAAGTGAATAAACAAACTAAAGGAAATTGTTGGAGAGAGAGAGAGAGAGAGAGAGAGAGAGAGAGAGAGAGAGAGAGAGAGAGAGAGAGAGAGAGAGAGAGAGAGAGAGAGAGAGAGTAAGAGAGGGGGGCGGAAGGGACAAAGGGAGGGAGAGATTGCAAGAAGGGAGAAAGAAATAAAAGAAATACAGAGAAGGAGAAAGGAAAAGGATAGGAGAGATGTAAGGGAAAAAGAAATTAAAGAAATATAAAGGAGAAGATACGCGGAATAGTTATTAGTGAATTTTTAATATTTACTATTTCCTGATTTGCAATGACAGGAATAGGTGGTTCGGAAGCTAGAAGTTGTACGCAGGTGCAGTGTCCGAAAGATCCTTAGTCAGTTAAACTAGTTAATTTCCACTCGATAAGAAAAGATTGGAACGACCGAGTCTAAAATTTCGGCGGAAAACTGATTGATAGTGTAATGACTGAACTGACTGAACTGAACTGAATGACTGATTGACAGACTGACCGACTAACTCTGTTATGTGAGTAAAATGTAAAGCGTGTGAGATTCGAATAAAATACCACAGATATAACTCGACCTCTCTAGGAACCGTGTGTCTACGCGCTTCGCTCTCTTCTTCCTGCCTCTCGTCGTCCCCCACACTATACTCTCTCATGCAGGTGGCGTCAAGGATGCATTTACACAACAGATTCTGATTGACGCTGTGCCCTTAAAGAGTGTTATATTATATATACAATTATGTTGAAGAAAATTTTTATGTTTTTCTTTCGTTGTCGCTACATGACCAACTGCATGCGTGCTATTTTTCAATAATAATAACTTGTAAAATTAAGCCAATAGATCATTCTATAATCGCTAGCCGCGCGATCGGCGGCCCACGTGTTTACTATTTCCCGAAATTGAAATAGTAGTGTGAAGATTATCCGCGTGACCCGGTAGCCCACGTGCTTATCATTTTCCGGCATCTTGTTTTCCTTAACAGATTTTGTTAATTTTTAAAAATATAGAAGTCTGGCATTTGTTTACTGTAAAATTATATAACAAATGATTCTCGAAAAAGAAAAATCGTGCAATCGACACGACATAACAAAGGCATGTAATGATTTATTGCAACTAGATGCATTTAGAGCAATACGTCCTTTTTCAGTCAACGTAAATGATAAATATTTAATGTAATACACACACACCACACACACACACACACACACACACACACACACACACACACACACACACACACACACACACACACACACACACACACACACACACACACACATACATACACACACATTTTGTGACCGCCGCCCCTGAGGACAATCAATTTCTCATACGAAATTTACTAATTGTTGGGCGCCACACACGAGCGCATGCCATCTATTATATCAGAAAGAAAATCTCAAGATTGTTTGCTTACAATAAAGTTTGAATTCGCATACGCTATACAACGATCCGGCAGCCCGATTTGATGGCAGAGGGGGGAGCGGGACGGGGCGCAAGATAGAAGAAATCAAAATAATGCGACAGGAATTGATTAGAGCAGCACTAAGAATATCTTTAATTTTGGCTCGAATCTCTACATGCGCTTATCTCGATCACTTTTTCATGATATAATACATGTCGAGGAGTCTCGAATCGCGCAACGACAAAGGGTACAGAAATCTTCACGTTAACTAAGTAAGGCAGCAATGCGATACAGCACTCGGGAATACACACGGCAACGACGTGTCCGAACTCCACTTCCAGATAGTTCGAGTTCACACAAGACGCTGATTTAATTCGCAACACGTGATCTTATACATCCCGCGAACGACACAGCTATCTCACTCTACAATAGTAAATTCTATGCGCGGCAACCATAACGAGAGTCATACAAAAAGACTACAATTATCTCGACTTTCCGTGAGTGACGAAGGCGAAAGAAAATTCCCGCAACGACTCGACAATGATCACGAGGGATGCACGTGGCCGGCTCATCAGAAGCCTTATATGATATTGATGTAATATCATATATATATACATTACATTTTTATATTTATCATTTAAGTCAATTAAAGAAGAACATATTGTTCTAAACGCGCCTAGTTATTGCAATAAATATCACATGTTCAGAAGGATAAGATGCCTGCCCGAATAGGAAAACCAGGTTTGATTCCTGGCTGAGATGTATTTTTCGTAAAAAATAATAAAAATTTTTCATGATTAGTTTGAAGCCGGGCTCCCATCATAACGCACAACCTCCCGTCTTACTTTGGGAGATACTAAATATATATATATATATATATATATATATATATATATTCGTACCACTATATTAAAATTTCGGGGTTGCTCCCGGTTGCGCAAATGTTTATTACAATTCTCGCAAGTCACATAAACAGACACGTCATTGAGGCGAAGGTCGTGCCGTGTGATAGTCCACGATTCGATATCTTCTTCAATTCGATAATTACGCGGAAAGATCTCAAATTTTCACAACAGCAACTATCGCGTAATATACATATAATACATAAACTCATGGAAATATCATAATTTATATTCCAGACAAACGAAAGCATTTAATATAGCGCAAAGAACAGTAAAGTATAAGTGAATGATAACGCAAGTGACTTTCCGTGGTGATGATATCGGGATTTTACGATGGTCGAAGGAGTGGTATAATAAGCCGTCAACTTAAAAAATGGAAACTTGAACGAAAACTGCGCAGAAAAAAATATTATTTACAAAATTCCAGTAATTTCACCGCACAATCCTTTTAACTTTAGGTAGAATTAGTGGCTTCATAATAATATACCGGTTCGTCTCACCAATTCGATGACATGTCTCCTCGTAACCTCACAGTGAGTCCTATTATAATCGTTTTGTCTTTACGCATATCTGAAGAATATCATTGATAATATGTTTTCTTGTTGTCCATCGTAGGCAATTGTTTAAGTGTTGGCTTATTCTGTCGTTTTGTGATTACAATGCGTTTCTGTCCGAAGAAATCACGATTATAAATAAGTCAGAAAATTCGAGACTACAATAGCATTAACTTGTGCCGTCGCATTCATAATTCTAATCTGACCAAACGTCGATCGATTATTCGTTGTAATTTGTCCGTTGTAAAATTATCTTTTCAATAAGCTACTTGACACGACATATTGCATTTGTCAACAATGAACGTCGACAGTAGGATACAACTGTTTCCAGTCAATTGTCAATCCAGATAACTGTCAAGTCTTTTGAATTTACATCCGTTAACAAATATCGACTTTTCTTACAAATTTAACATTCTTTCGCGCTTTCTTCAGTATTTACGTCTTCTTTTCTCTGCCCCAAGCGATTACCGCTTGCATGTCACACACGGCATTTGTTGCTTTTTTGCAATATATCTGACTTTCTGATAATTCTGATAATTGAAACAATTGAATAGCAATCTGCTTATTATTCGCAGCGGTTTCTTTATTCGTCGATTTAATATGTTTATCGTTTACCGCACGTGATTTATCCGTAAATAAGAATTTTACTACTCGTCTTTTTCGATTGTTTCTATCGGTGATTTTAGGTTTTTCGTCCTTTGATAGAAAATTATCTAGCATCGCCATATGCATGTAACTCATTCACATCGCAATATTACGTCCCATCCTCGCCATTCTAGTTCGTAATCCTATCGATTATTACATCAATAAGGTAAAGTATGTTTATGTTAAGTTCACACATACTTAATTTTTGAAAACAATAATCTCGAATCTGACGAAAGATACACTAATTAAAGTATGATTTCTTTAAATAATTTATTAAACGGAACGAACTTACAGAATTATTGCTTTAACGACTTAATTCTTTCATCTCCCTCCATGTAACAACTAATCGTGGCCGCGTTTCACTGTTGCGTTGTGACATTTTAGGCAGCCTAATGTCAAACATAATTGTCCGGTCGTCCTAATTGTACTGTGCTGCCAGATTGTTCACGTGCTCAATCCACTTCTCAATTACTAAATCATCCTTTGATGAATCAATCAACTTGTCTTCTCTGTGTATGCACGAATTTCTTGGATGCGATCGTCGATCTAGGTTTTCCACTATATGTGTTTCAATCTCTCAAAATGTGTTTTTTCGTTTTTTCCCATTTTCTTTTTTTCCCATTTCCCATTTTCTAACGACGAAGAAAAGGAATAGTGTTTTTTCTCTTTCGAATTATTTGGTCGGATACACGACACGATTAATGGCGTCCAATAATTACTTTGTATGTATTACCGTTGTGACTAAAAACTGATTAGGTATTTGTTCTCAATCCTGTTTCCTGATATCTAAAAAAATATGTTAAAATAAATCATGTAAAATTAAATAAATATTTATACTATTCGTCATATCGTACACAGTCGCTAGTCACATTTCTCGTGTTTACGTCAATTCTTTCCACAACCCCATCTCACGCAGTTCAATAGTACTACTAATCCCGTAACGCGCTGCTCATACAAGTCGGTAACTATTTTGTTATAAGATATTTAATTTTTCTAATGTAATATTTCTGATAATATTTTAATATTAATTATTAAAAAAATTATAGCTTAAAGTTCTCGTTTATTCTTATGATTATTGAATTTATTTTCATTAATGTATAACATACATAATGTTGTTCTATGAAAACTGGGGCGAGAGGATAATAATAATCTCTTAAGAGCAATATTAAGAAATATTAACAGCGATAAAATTATGTTTATGATTTGATTAGATAAACTATTAAAAAGATGCTTGGCTGCAAATATCCAAAATAATAATGAAAGATAAAATCCTTTTTAAATTTATTCAAAAAAATTTTTATCCACTAAAGAAACAGATACTTCTTTTTTCATAATAACACTGCAATTTTTCATATAAAAATTATTAAAATATGTATATGTATAAACGTTAAAGGGATACTGGAGAGACGGTCAAACTCCAACGGAAAAGCTCATGAGCAACCCTCATTTAAACGAAATTAATGTCAATATAAATTCAGTAATATCAATAGTAATATCAATAGTAATATCAATATAAATTCAGTATTCTTGTATTATAAATGTATATGCATATATGTATACATACACATATTAAAGCGATACCACAGCTGTCGAGAAAATAGCTGTCCTTTTCTAATCAAACATTACCATCTGTCTGATCCGACCGGCACATACTGACAACATATATTGACAACAATAATATTATTATATTATTATTACAACTATGATATTAGTAGATATACAAGGCCGTTTATAAATCACTGTTAGTGAGATGTGTGTATATATATATATATATATATATGGTACATTCGTGTGTGTGTGTGTGTGTGTGTGTGTGTGTGTGTGCGTGCGTGCGTGCGTGCGTGCGTGCGTGCGTGCGTGCGTGCGTGCGTGCGCGCGCGCGCGCCCCCATAAGCGATGCGGGGTCCGCGGAGAGGGAAGTGCGTCACTAGGCGCGAGGTCCGCGAAGCGAGAGATCCTTGGCATGTCACACGGTGCGGTCTGCCGTCTCCCGCCGCCTGCCGCCCGCCGCCATGTTCTTTTTCTTACCATTTTTTCTTCTCTCTTCCTTCCTCTTTTCTTATGCGTTCTCTCTCTTCCCACCAAAGTATCTCATTTTGTCTTAATATTTTTTGTAATTTTAATTTTTAATATTAATTACTTTTTCAAAGGAGATTTTTAAAAAATATTATAAAATATTACTTAGTAATTTAAATTTATTATTATAGTTGATATTATTATTATTCGCGATAAGATGCGTCGGCACACGACTCACTATCGCAGCGCAACCTGAAATCACTGATGCTGAATTGAAAGGAAGAATGGAGAATAAAGCGAATAATATTTATCGTAATATACATTTATTGGTCATGTAATGCATACTGTACAATATTATCTATAGCGTACGTTAATAATTCACAATCTATAATCGAAATTAATTTTATGGTTGATATTATTTATTTTTTATCTACTTTATACATCATTTGATACTCTCTGAAATTAGATATCACATGCAAAAATATTCCACATAGGGCAACGGTACGAAATATATATATCTTTAAGGCGATAAGATTTATTATCAGCCATAATATCTTTAATTTCTAACAGTACTTTTAAAGTAGATTCAGAAGTCTCGTTCTCTTTCGTTTATATATCTCAATTACTAACAGAAGTCTCATTCTCTTTCCTTTATATATCTCAATTTGTGACACGGTCATCTCGCTCGACGCTCGGATCGGCTCGTCGGTGTCCGGGTTCGAGAGGAGGGGAGATTCAAGCTTACGAGAACACAGATTGACGTGAAAAAGATAGTTTATTTAGCGAAAGATAGATACAGCGTGCAGGGCCAGGAGATGTCGCAATGTAGTTGGCAGCAGCAGGAGGTGAGATGCAAAGCGGTTGACGCAAGCGGTTGACGCAAAGTGCTAGACAGGTGCGGCGTGCGATCGATGACGGCTTAATCATTACGGCGCGGTTACAACTAAAGATCGTCGAATTACTGACTTATAATTAGCGGCCTTACTTGCATGCACTTACGAGCTAATGTCAGGCAGGACGTCTAGGTATTGCGGGCAGGGCTGAGTGCCACGTCGAGCTCTGTCTTTGCAACGGAAACCGGCGAAACCCCGAGGAGCGGTGACAGGAATCGGTGAAACCCGACAGAGCCGAGTGAAACCTCAGCCCGAGGAGCGATGACAGGAGTCGACGAAACCCGACAGAGCTGAGTGAAACCTCAGCCCGAAAGTAGAGAAAGCCGGTGAAACCCGGCAGAGCCAAGCGAAACTTTGGCCCCGAGAGGTAGTAAGTACTGGTCAGGTCGGTGTCAGGAGTCGGATCGCAAGATGGGATCTGGTCCCAATGTCTCGGCCAGCCGGCTTATATACCCGGCCGGCGTTCCCCACTGTGCGCCGTCGGTTCGGCGGTGAAGAGTCGGTATCGCGTGAGGTACCATGAGCGATAGCGTGAGCGAGACGGCGCGTGCGATGTATAGGCAAGCGAGTGGAATAGCGCGAGCGGTGTGCGTGCAAGAAGGATAGGCAGCGCAGACAAATAAGCCAGGTGTATATATATATATATATATATATATATATATATATATTTTTTTTTTCCTTACAAGTAACGGCCCTGCCGTTACAAATTTCATATGTTATGTATGTGTATGTACTATCACATTTGTGACAAGCTAACAGTTTTTGCACTTATACTTAGCAGTATTCATTTTTTACCACATTTCCAAGTATTGATAGTTAATCAATATTACTATAATCATAATAACAATAACAATAACAACAACAATAATAATAACAATAATAACAATAATAACAATAACAACAATAACAACAACAACAACAACAACAATAATAATAATAATAATAATATCATAAGGAATGGTGGAGAAGGGAAAAATAATTTAATAAATTGATATATTTTCTTCAGTATTTATTTTTATATTTTATTAAAAATTTTTAAATTTGAAAGAATGATATTTTTCAATATATACATTTTATTTATCATCTAATACGTAATGTACAATATTATTTATAGCGTAAAATATTAATTCGCACTCTATATATGAATTTTTATTATAAATCTTGCGCAAAATTTGCACCGCATCGCATTTATCGATGATACAATTTTTTGACGTAAAAGCGTTACAAATTGTTTAAATTTATCATTTATGCCATGTATATTTTGACAGATATATGAATGCTCGATGCAATGTTCCAATTTAAATAAAAAGAGTACGATTGATAGCATATACAAGCAAGTGCACATCGCATAATGTCAGTTGTCATGTTTTACAGTGCTATTTTTATACATTTTAATAAGTTCTATAATCAAAGTGAATTGTTAATGAAACCGCAGTCGATTGCACGAATCGCTCGATATCCGTCTTTCAATGAATATCTTCCATTGCATGGGGCAATATTATCTGATTTGTTGTACCCCGGATGAGCTACAACGTTAATATTTGAGTCGGGTTTGTCAAGCCTAAGGAGTTGGAACTCCGAGCAGGATCAAAGGAATGTAGGGATCCTCGTGAAATCACTGACACACACTTTCTTTAATTTAATTGATTTATTTTAACAAGTGCACAAACTGGATATTATAACGATTATATTTTACACACGTTTACGCGTCGTCGGGCGGCTCGGCGTATCTCGCGTTACTCGGGCGACTGAGTGTGACACTTGAACTGCTGATAATACAGCTTGCGTGAACTTCACGACGAGATTCCGTAATATCTTGCGCGACTTTTATAATAATGATTCCGCGCGACTTATAATTTTGATTCTCTCCATTCCGCTTTGTGTAACCGATTATATAGGCTGATTGCTCGATCAGCATTCCGATTGGTTGCGTCGATTGATTGCGTGATATTGATTGATCAATATCACGCTCGGTTCGATCATCAAATTCAGGAATTTGCTGATAGGTTTTTCGCAATATTCTCGCGTAATGCATTTCTGCAGTCTTTCGAAAGATTGGTCGCAATTTCGGCGGTCACATATTTCGTCTTTTGAAAGACTTTTTCCGAGATTCATTCGGACTACTTTTGTTGCCATGCGGACTACTTTTATTATTAGTTGTAGGTCTGGTTACAACAGATTGCTTCGATTATCATCAAAAATCAATTCCACATGAGACATTGATCCCACGTTGATTTCAATATCCAAATATTTATATGTTATGGATATCAATGCGAATCTTCTTCCTAAAATATGAGCTGCATAACGGGGTGATGAATTTTGAGAAGACGTATTATAAGAAAAAAAGATTACAAGTAAATGAACTGTAGAAAAATTGTCTTAAAATTTTTATGGAGAATGAAACTTACCGCTTCATCCTGCTGAATTGGAACGTAATACTTCATATTCTCATACATTTTTTTCTTGAAATTTTGTAGCAGTAAGAGCTGTTCGTTTTTTCACAGAGCGACTAATATAACGTGTTAAAACTCAACGAATATTGTAGTAACATTGTTCAGAGTTCTTATATATTATATTTCCCCACCAATTTTTTTCTGTGAAAAAATAATGTGCTATCGATATCAATTTCAATGTTATCTTTGAAACATGGAATTTATTTTATCATAATGGATATACTAGTTTTTAGTGTAGGATAGCATTAGACCGTACTATGAATCATGTACAATTTTTAGTGTAGAATAGCATTAGACCTTACTATGAATCATGTAAAAAACAATAAATTAAAAAAAGTGTACGATTATCTGCTGAAACCCTGATAAACGTAAAAGCCAAATGTTTTGTTTTTTTCCGTAAAAAATAATGCGTTATCGATGTCCATTCCGATGTTATCTTTTTTCTCAAAAACATGGGATTTCCACATCTTTACGGATGTGATAGACCGTACTATGAATCATATAAAAGTATGCAATTATCTGCTAAAATTCGATAAATGTAAAAGGTTTTTTTCGTGAAGATAATGCGATACCGATATCTATTACAATGTTATCTTTCAAAACATGGAATCTGTTCATCTTTACAACGGCTGAGACGAGACCACATTATCAGACACACGTTTTTTCAAAACATATCCTTAAATGATGCAGTAGCCCTCATTAGTAGTATATATATATATATATATATATATATATATATATATATATGTGTGTGTGTGTTTTTTCATGTGTCATTCACCATATATATAATATATATATTTTTTTTTTCATGTATCATTCGAAATTTCCAACTTCACTAGTGACTTGTCTATCTCAATGACATGACAGATGAAGAGATTGAAAAAAATATCGAGATTTAAAGCAGGACGAAATTAATACTCTGAATGATTCGAAAGAAGTGTGTGCAATATTTATTTATTACACTGAAGAAGTCCTCATTCGTAAAAAGTATTGCTCACAGTGTGTCATACAAATAAGTGAAATATTTCCAAATCTTCGCGCCGTTCGAAAACATGTCAATTGTCAATATGTATTCATCCATGGTAAATATTATTCGGAATGCCGAGGCCCATTGTTTCAAATAATACTGTGTAATATGTGTCCTATTTGCACAAAGTGAATTTTTGTGAAAAACATATATTGGGAGTATAAAAACCAATATTTCTCAGAGTATTTAGTAACTGTAAAAAAGAATATAGTGTGGAGCGTGATTTGATAGAACAATCCGCTCGACTGAATACATTGGGAGACTTTATCGCGTGGGAATAGCGCTGTGATGAGTTCATCGAATCGCTGGATAAACACAGCCGAATTAAATGTCCGTGATTATTAATCGGTGTGAGACAATCGGTAATCGCATGTATCACGCGACTCGAAAGTTTGAAAGATTCGGTGCGCGGAAGATTCGTGCATGCGAGCGCCGGATATAGTGTGGGACTTCGATGGCGTGAGATAGATACGGTTTTCGAAAGTCATATACTGATGGGCGTAATAATCAATTCCAAGCACATTGAATCTCATCAGTTTCTCGAGGATGCACGAGAAATTGTACTCGAGCGTATACAAAGTGTCATGCGGAAACATGAAAATGTTAAGGTAAATGCTATATTTAATGGCGAATTTGTCGCGGATGATAAACGCGCGAATTAAAGTATCGCTACGAGAAACTGTAAACTGTATCCGTGCTCTGATTTGCAAGAGTGGTATCAATTATGCGTTATCGAGCGTATTATTGCATCGCTTGAGGAATTTCAGGAACGCGATAGCGGGTAGACTTTGTCGCGTATATTAAATTTAATTGTAAATGTGAACAAATATAATGCATGCGAGATGCAATGTCGAACTACCGCGAGAAATTAAGATAAAGAGAGCGACGGTTAACGTGCAATCTATGGACAATGCATGTTTCGCGTGATCAGTGATGGCCGCTCTACATCCCGCAAAAACAAATACAGATCGAATATCTTCATATCCTCCATATTCAACAGTGAATCTTAAAGACATTAAATTCCCAATGACTTTAAATAAAAAAGTTTGAGAACCTCAACGACATCTCAGTCAACGTATATTATATCGAGAAGAAGAAGAAGGAACTCTTAATTCTTCGGATATGACTCACTAACCGAAAGATGGACAAGCACGTAAATTTGTTATACCTGCAGGATGATGACAACGAAGGGCATTTCGTGTGGATAAAAAATCTGTCTTGCTTCGTGAACTCTCAACTTAGCAAAAAAGAAAGAACATAAGAACATAAAAAATTCTTTTGCGATCGGTACGTATACATTTTCAAAATAATGAAATTCTTTTTCATAAGAATAATAAATTAAATTATAATTAATTTTTTCTTTTGCAGATGTTTGCACTACTTCAGTTCAAATGAATGAAAAGTTAGAGACTCACAGACTTGCAGATTGTCAAGATATTAACGAGTGCTTTCAGGTTACCGAGCGACGACGACAAGTGGCTAAATTTCAAAAATTACTGTAGGAAGGAACAAGTGCCATTTATCGTTTACGCCGACTTGGAATGTATTTTAAAGAAGAAGGAGGAGGAGGAGGAGGAGGAGGAGGAGGAGGAAAAGGAGGAAAAGGATCCAAAAAAGGCGAGTTATACATATTACATATCAACATATATATCAACACATATATCAACATCATCAAGTGTTTAGTATAGGATATTACATACACTGTTCACTGTGTACGACGAATCGTTATCAGTGTATCGGTTTCGTCGCGATAAGGATTGCGTTGCATGGTTCGCCGAGGAACTTAGAGGTTTAGCGCATAATGTAAAATCTATCTTATCCGCTAACGTACCCATGGCAGATTTCACCCGAGAGAACTGGAAAAAGTTTGATAGCGCCACGCATTGTCACACATGCGAAAAACCGTTTGCGCTAAGCGACACACGAATACGCGATTATTGTCATTTGACTGGTCGATTCAGAGGTCCTGCGCATTCAAATGTAATTTAAATTATAAAGATTCGCATTGTATTCCCATAGTTTTCCATAATGTATCCGGCTATGATGCACATTTTATCGTCAAAGAAATAGCTACAGTATGAAGGACATATAAACCTGTTTCCAATAACCAAAGAAAAATACATTTCTTTTACAAAACATGTCAAAGACATTAAAGATGATTGGAAAAAACGCATAAAATTGCAATATATTGATTCGCATAAATTTTTCAGTAGCAGTCTTGACAAATTGGCTTTTCTCAAGGATAAGCTACGGATAATGCAATGCAAATATTGTAATTTATCTGCGGAAAATTTATTGACACGAAAAGGCATCTTTCTATACGAACACATTGATTGCGTCGAAAAGTTGGAGGAGATCAAATTACCGTTGCGAGAATCATTCTACAATTCGTTAACAGACGACACCATGTTTGAAAGCGATTACGCGCACGCTGTCAATGTGTGGCAGCGATTCTCCATCCGAACGCTTGGCGTCTATAGCGACCTGTATCTTAAAACTTACGTCTTGTTATTGGCCAATACTTTTGAGAATTTTCACGATAGTTGCGAGTTATGAACTCGATCCCGCAAACTATTATACTCTATCTGGTTTTACGTGGGACGTTGAAGCATACGAGTATCAATTTTGAATTTCTCACCGACATCGACATGGTCATGTTCATCGAATGCGGTATACGCGGTGGTCTTAGTCAATGTTCCAACAGGTACGCGCAGGCCAACAACAAGTCGTATGTGCAGTCGTACGATCCCTCAAAATTATCGTCGCACCTGACATACTTTGAACGTAAACAACTTGTATAATTAGGCAATGTGTCAACCACGCAGATTTTCGATGAGTCGATGATGTAACAAATTTTAACATTATGAATATCGCGCTAGATTCCACGACAGGTTACATTCTCGAGGTGGAATATCCGCAACATCTTCACGCACACACTAACTTACCGTTCTGTCCGACGCGCGATAAACCGCCCGGCAAACAAGAGACTAAGCAACGTTCTCGCAACGTTATACAATAAGAAACGTTATGTCATATATTATCGCAACTTGCAGCAGTGTACTCGTCACGGTCTTCGCGTAACAAAGATTTATCGCGTATTACAGTTTGCGCAATCTCCATAGCTTCGCGACTGTATTCAGCTCAATACAAATTTTAGAACCCGAACCAAGAATGATTTTGAAAAAATTAATACAAATTAATGAATAACGCAGTTTTCAACAAAACTATGGAAAAATGTGCGCAGTCATGTCGATGTGCAGCTTAACACTAAATGGGAAGGAAGATATAGCACTGAGGCAATAATCGCGAAACTAAACTTCCACAGTCGAAGCGTCTTTTCGGAAAATCTAGTAGCGATAGAAATGCGCAAACTCGAGGTAAAGTTCGACAAACCGATCTATGTAGGTATATGCATTCTCGATATATCTAAGACGTGTTTATACGAGTTTCATCATGAGTACATGGCGCCGTTGTTCCGCGAGAAATGTAAAGTTATGTACACTGACACTGACACTGCCTTATCTATCACATTGAATGCGACGATGTATACGAGATTATGAAACGTGCCATCAATAGATTCAACACGAGCGATTACGCAGTCGATAATGCATATGGTATTCCAATAAAAAAATATCAAGTTTAATGAAAGACGAAAACAATGGTGTAAGCATGACCGAATTCGTCGGGCTTAGAGCAAAGATGTACACCTTGCGCGTCAACAGTAAGAAAGATACGAAAAAAGTTAAAGGTGTTAAAAGTAATGTCGTAGCCAAATCGATAACGTTCAACGATTACATGCAATGCCTGCCAGACAAAATTGAAATGATACGACAACAGTCTTGCATAAGATCGAAATTTCACGAAGTGTACACTGTGTCTGAAACGAAAATTGCTTTAAATCCGTACGACGATAAACGATATATTGCACTCGATTCGACCGACACGCTACCACGGGGACATTATAAAATACTATTATAAATAAAGGTGAACGCGGCGGCGGCAAACTTGTTTTATAACAGCTTTTAATAAGTATAAATTTAAGTATAAATTTTTGTAATATATATATTTTGTAATAAGATATGTTATAACAAATTTATTTTTATAATACACATTTTTTTCTAATAAAATATTTTTGTAATAAGATATTTTATAATAAATTTTTTTTCATTTCTTTTATAACATTATCTTCATGTATCCAAGAAATTGTGTGAATTGTCAAATCGCAACCATTTTACATAAACTTTATTCCCACTTTTGCGCAATACTTTTTTCTACAAGATATACGTAGGATTAGCGATACAACTTATACTCATAAAATTCTCCGGCAACAGGTTTTCCCTTATAATCTTTCAGTAGATATGTCACGGGATTTCTACATTTTGATGATTTTAAATATCTCCGTGGTCCAATTTGGTATGTAACCTTTCTCAAAGGTTGTCTTGAATTTACTAACGCGTACCGAGTCATCCACTTTGAATCGCGCAGGTACAGCAAGCTTTACGCGACTGTATACATTGGTTAAGAGCTGGTCAGCGATCGCGTGGGTAACGTCAATGGGTCCGATAGTTCGATGTTTTTATGTGTTGTACTCTGACACGAGACGCTAACAAATCCATTTATAGCTTCCGTTGAGCGCACATTACTTCCACATGTCGTTCTTCAATGTGCGGTTAAATCACCGACACCTTCATTATGGAATACATAGAATAATGATTAATGTTATATACAAGCGGACTAACGATATACTTGTACTTGTATCCCTTGTTATCCATGATGGGATTATGGACGCTGTGAGTCACGTCTATGAGCATTCGTTGTTAACAGTATATTCTTATATATTTGTTTGTCATTCTTGATAAAAACTGCATTATCGGGAAGTTTCTTAAAGATCAATTTGTATAAGCCTGGTGTATCATTGTATCTCACATTGTCTATGATTATGGGATCATCTTTGTCGACGTCGAATTGTTTGTCGCTGAGCATTGTACCATTTTTATCAAGATAGATATCGTATATGCGATCAAATTTTTTTCCATTATCATCGAGGAGAGTGCTTATATACTTTTGTCCCATTGTCCCAACTGACTATTTTGAAAAAAGAACCTATTGTGGTCATTGACTGTTCGCGACAAAACGAGTCCATCAAGAGCGCTATTGTAGATAACGCTATTGTACGAATAAAATTTGATTGCAAAGAAAATATACTGCCGAATACTACCACTTATTGTCTCATCTGGCACGATCATGTCGTCGAGTATTGCCTGTTATTCAATGTAATGCGCAAGATGTAAACTGCAACGTTTGCAAATATCCTTTCTTTTTTAATATAAGAAATAAAAATTCGACATATTTGTCGATGAAGCGTAGTCTCAAAGGAATTATTTTTTCGTCATAATCGTTCCAACGTTTGCGGATCTGCAAGGATTCGTCGTCGGAAGGAGATTTGTCGTGAAAGAAGTGACTGTGTTGAGAAAGGGGACAATTCTCTCTCATTATATTTTTGCAAGGCCTATACCATAGCATTTCCTTACAAAATCCGACAAATCTTGCGTTTCCTGATTGATTGCAAATCATCATGAATTGCGATGGGAAGACGAAATGATTCCATATAGCATGGCGGAATGTTTGATTACAATAGCTGTAATTGACATAGAAGATAAGCTCTTGTATACGTTAAAGGATGTCAGAAGAAAAAATGGTTGGCAAATATGCTCGATAGCGATGTGAGAGATGATATCATTATCGAAACTTTGAATATTGATTATAAAGATTTAGAATCGTTGAATAATCTAGATGTAGCAATACTTTTTGATGTGTAAAACATTCGAAACATTGCGCGTTACAAAATGTATTTAAAATATTTAACTGGTGGTTACAACGTCAGAAAGAAAAATTTTTTAAATAAAAAAATATTTAAACATTAATATATTGTATTTCTTTACCTTATCCATGCATATACTTTAGATTTAAATAACAGTAGTTGATTACGCGGCTCAATAATGGTTAGATAGCGGTTCAGTAATGGTTAAATAGCAGTTCAATAGTGGTTTAATAGCGGTTCGATAATGATTTGATAGTGATTCGATAGCGATTTAATAATTTCAAAGTGGACAGCGATTAAATAGTGGTTTGACAGTGGTTCGATAATGATTTGACAGTTGATCGACAGTTGACATTTGACAATGAATCGATAGCGATTCAATTTGAATCGCTATTGATTTGAACCATTATTGAACCGTTATCGAACCACTGTCAAACCACTATCAATAATTGATCGAAATAGTTTAATCATTGTATGATAATGATTTAAAAACGGTTAGAATGAATTTTTAATTTAATACTTGGAAGTGTAAAAAATGAATACTGCTAAGTATAAGTGCAAAAACTGCTAGCTTGTCACAAATGTGATAGTATAATACATACACATACATAACATATGAAATTGAAATATATAAACGAAAGAGAACGAGACTTCTGAATCTATTTTGAAAGTATTGTTAGAAATTAAAGACATTATGGCTGATAATAAATCTTATCGCCTTAAAGATATACAAGATGTCCCAAAACTAACGCATTTCTTTTTAAGAGCGGATTCTTTGGAACATTCTTTCGAAAATTCTAATACGAAAATGTCGAGGCTATAATAGTTTTTAAATTATTGGCGATTAAAGTTCACTAAACACAGAGCTGATATTTCGCGCGTTCAGACATGGTGATATGACAAGTGGTAAAAGTTCCACCACGAGGATCCTCTTACAACATCGAGAATATCACAGAAATATACAATGACATTCTTATTAAGAAATTATTTCTGTTTCAAAACTTATTTGTATATTACACAATTAATATCGTAAAATATCTGTTCAATAACAACATTATATCATGTGATAGCTGTCAAAGTCATCAACTTTAACGCTTAATATCTCGGTTCGCGAGGCAGACCGCCGCCAGATTTTTTTGCCAGATTTTTTTTATCTATTTATTTATTTAACTATCCGTGCGTCCATTTCCTATTGTGTCCGATTGGCACTGTGTTCGATTGACACTGTATCCGATTGGCACTGTGTCCGATTGGCATTGTGTCCGATTGGCACTGTGTCCGATTGGCACTGTGTCCGATTGTTACTGTGTCCGATTGCAGCTACCGTGTGTCTATTTCCTACTGTGTCCGATTAGTATTGTGTCCGATTTTCAATGTGTCCGATTGCCATTGTGTCCGATTTTCACTGTGTCCGATTTCAACCATCTTGTGTCCGTTCCTTATTGTATCCGTTTGGATCTGTGTCCGATCCATTCAACCTGCAATGTCCGATTTATTCTGTGCGCAACTGGGACTCTCCCGTTTATGAGGCCTTCAAGCTTATATGTTTTTCTTATAATTGCCTCCAAAGTGAGATTGAAAAGAACCGTCGAGAGTGCATCTCTTTATTTGACTCCGCATTCCACTTCAAAGGCGTCTGACAGTTCGTTCTGCAATCTCACTTTTGCCTTAAAGCTATCCAGAGTGATTCCTATTAATCTTACAAGTTTATATGATATACCTACAAGAATTAGTTGCTTCAGTATCTGGGCTCTATCCACTCCAAAAGCCTGTTTAACATATGTTTCTACATATAAGTTATGTAACTGAATGTTATGCCCAAAGCATTTTTCATGAATCAATCTAAGAGTTGTTGATCTATTATCGACCTATTGTTTCTGAAGCCACAATGGTATTCACCCAGAATTTCTTAAGCATAGGTTACAAGCCTAAAATATAATATTCCCGAAAATATTTTATAGGCTATGTTGAGCAGGAGCACACACTCTTTTATCCCCTTTCTGTATGGAGTGGATAACTCCCACTTTCCATTTCTCAGGGATATCTTCTTTTTTTCAGATTTCTAAGATCATATTATGTATCCTCGTCCTCCATATAAAGGAGGTTCCCCTCTATCATATTTATAAGTTCTGCTGGGATTTGATCTATGCCTGGGGCTTTATAGGATTTCAGTGCTTTAATGACTCTGGAAGAATCGATGTATGTGGGTTTTTCTAACAGTTGTTCAACCGTGTGCAGTTCTCTCTCTTCCATCTCAACACTTTCTTTTTTCCTAAATATTTCGGCGAAATATTCTTTCCATCTGTTTAACACCTCTTGTGGGTCAATCAATAATTGTTTCTGTCTTTACACAACTCTAGCCTAGATAGGAAGTCTGTCTTTCTATGCTCATTAACCCGTTTATAAAATTTGTTATTATTATACTTATTGTTTAATGCTAGAATTTCCTCAATTTTTTTATTTAAAAATTTTCTCTTCTTCCTTTACATTTTTATAGCTATTCTCCTTTTGATATTGTGTTCTAATCTGTTACCTCGGTGAATCATTGCATACACCTCAGTCTGGCTCTTCTTCTCTATTGATGTTTTATAGTTTTCACTAAATCACTCATTTTTCTTCTTCCTTCTTTCCTTTCCTATTATTTTCTCAACGGTATGATTAATTATTCCCTTAATGTTGTTCCATTCCTCATTTATGTCCTCGCTCCTCGGAATTGCACATAGCCTTTTATTCACTTCTCTAATATAGTAACTGTATCTCGTTTTCTTTTAGTTTAGTTTCGTTTAGTTTTCCAGAGTTCCATTTAGCAAATTTGATGAATTTGATGGATTGCCTTTATTAACAATGGCTATCCTTTATTTTAATTTTCCCAATCAGGATCGGAGTCGCAGTTTGCTCTCCTAAAGGAGAAGGAGCATCTTCGATGGAAGAGATCCATCCTTTGCTTATTAGGACGCGGTCTATCTGATTTGTTTCGTTAGTTCCAAGGATCTACATTCCTTTATGTATTCTTTTATGCGAAAAACATGTGCTCATCACCCTGAGATTTGCTTCACCAAATTGCGCTAGCCGAATTCCATTATTGTTAGTGATTTTGTGGCTGTATCTTCGAAGCACATTACTATATATTTGCTCTTGCCCTAATTTGGCATCTCCCAATTGTAGGAATTTAGCATCTCCCAATTATAGGATTCTTTTTGTTTTTTTTTTTTTATATCTGATTCTTCTTTTTTTTTCTTATTTGAAAATCGCGCGTAGAGAAAACGCGCGAAATGACGAGCGCTGTTGCGCAGGCATACGAGTGGGGAGGGCCAGAAGTATGCGAGTGAAGGGTTTACCGAGAGAACTTTGTAACGAACATTTGTGAAATAAAAGGAGAGACAGTGTTTCCAAAGCAGAGAAAGAATATGAGCTTGACCATTCTATTATCGAGAAACAAGTCTCCTTACAGCTTATAGAAGTGGGATTATCATTGATCAGGTTAAGTTAGTAGAGCGCAGAAAAGAGAGAGAAAAGGAAAATGGGTTTGAGTCAAGGTCCGCGAGATCCGAGTGAGTTAACGGTTTTGGTTCTGAAAGAGCTTGATGAAGAAGGAATTGGCAACGAGCGTCACAAAGGCAGATCCATCGAAAGCAAGAACAAGGGAAAAGAACATCAACAATGACGGGGCAAACAGCGACGATGGTAATGAAGAAGAGCATGATGGCATGCAAGGTGATACATGATTACGGAGGGAGATAGAGCTGTGCAGACGTGAGAAGGCTATAGCCGAACGAGAGTTGAAGATAATGCGGGAGTTACGGAGTTTACGTTCAGAGCAAGATGGCGGTGAGCAAATTCGGGATGTAGGCGTCAGAAAACACAGGGATAGAACAAATCTGAGCGAGCTGAAAGAGCTGGTGAGCATCTTTGACGAAAGCAAATACGACTATGTAAACTGGGAGACACAAGTCAAGTTTGTGAAAAGAACATACAATTTATCAAAGGAAAAAACGAAAATGCTTATGAACGTGCGTATGAGAGGCAAAGCGCTGGAGTTGTTTCACTCAAAGCCGGAAAGGCTAGAAGTAACGCTCAACGAATTTTTAGGGAGCATAAAGGTGATATTTGATCGCTAGCCACGTAAGTTAACCTTGCGGAAGTAGTTCGAGGATCTGGAAGTACAGTGAAGTATTTAGTGAATACGTGCACAATAAATCATTATGGGTAATCGAGTGCCAATTGACAGTGAAGAAATCGACTATATAATCGAGAACATACTCGATGCGAGTTTGAGGAATCAAGCGAGGATCCAGATTTTCGGGGAGATCAACAACTTGTTGCGAGCATTTGAAAAAGTTACATTACGATCGAGGGGAGCGTTTGGAAGTCGTAAAGCTATTCAGTCTGGCAAGAGTGAGATGAGCAGCGGCAAGGCTGCAGCACGCGAGAGACAACAGACAGACTATCAGTGGCGGATCGGTGGCGCCAGCAATCCGATGTTACAACTGCCAAGACACGGGTCATCTTGCGAAGGATTGCACGAACGAGAGAAAGGCCGTTGTCTATTTCAGGTGCAACGAGGAAGGCCATCTCTCGAAAAATTGCCCCAGGGAGAAGAGGACCCTGAAAACACAAGTCACGCATGTTGGGGAGACGCAGAGTGAGAGAGACGACTTTCAGCAGAGTTCGATACGTCGTGTCGAACACGACGGCGAGCGTTTTAGCCTGTATTTAGACACTTTATTCGACACCGGTAGTTCTGTTTTTTTGTAAAAGAAAAACTGATTTTAGGTGAAGCTGTTGAGAAAATTAGGCTTGGCGAGAATTTAGGATTTTACGGTATAAATAATTTGAAGCTTAAAATTATAGGTAAGATTAGTTTAGATATTACGATTGAGAGCGCAGTTCAAAAGAACATAAAGTGTATGTTGTTGATGACAATACGACGAATGCGGCGGTAGTATGGGACGGTAGTTGGGACGAGACGTATTAAATAAATTTAATTGTAGGTTAACTCAGAAATCCGTAGATGTTGCAGATTATTCATTCGAGGTCTTAAATATAGATGTGTCAAGTAAAAAGGATAAAATATCGAGCGAACTAAATGTAAATGCAGAAATTCCGCGGGAAGTGCAGGACAATCTAAGGCATATGTTTGATGACAAGTACATCCAGCCAGAGCGTCCATAGATCGACAATAGATGCTGAGGTTAGGTTAGTTTTAACAGAGCATCAGCCGTTTCATTTTGTTCCGAGAAGATTGTTACTCGCTGAGAAGGAAGAAATGCGAAAAAAACAACGCGTTACTTAAGAAGAATGTAATTCGCCCGAACGAATTCGAGTATTCATCTTCGATTATATTAACAAAAAAAAGAAGAAAAAAGGTGAGACGCGTATGTGCGTTGACTTCCGAGTGTTGAATTCGCTGTTGACAAGAGATAATCATCCGTTACCGATCATTGAGGATCAATTAGAGGAGAAAAAAATATTTTACTCTACACTTATTAGAGGGGAAAAAAATATTTTATTCTACAAAAGTAAAATATTTTAATTTACTTTATTTTACTTACTAAAGTATTTTATTTTACTTTACTTGATCTGAAAGACGGTTTCCACCATGTACGTATCGCAGAGAATTCAGTTAAGTATATATCGTTCATTACGCCATTGGGCCAGTATGAGTATTTGAAACTACCTTTCGGAAAACGGCGTCAACCCAGTTTTGTTACGAAGATTTTCAAATATTTGATTTATAAAGACGAAGTGGTTGCATATATGGACGATTTTATGGTTGCGACGATAATATTGGAGCATCACTTGCAAGTGCTAAGACAGGTTTTTAAATTAATAGTATGTAACAAGTTAGAGCTAAGAATCGATAAATGCAAATTTTTATATACCGAGATAGAATACTTAAGTTAGTCTATCTAGTCTAGCAAAACAGAATACGGCCCGACGGAAAGTGATGTGGAAGCGGTTCGAAATTTTCCGATCCCGACAAATGCTAGAGAAGTGCGCAGTTTCATAGGGTTATGCTTATTTTTTAGGATTTTTATAGAAAATTTTTCTGTTATCGCGAAGTCTTTCTATGATTTGTTGCGCAAGGATGCCAAGTTTGTTTTTAAGGAAAAAGAACTACAGGTCTTTGCAGTTTTGAAGTGTAAGCTGACAGAGGCGCCTATACTGTCGATTTTTAATTCGCGCGATGAGACAGTGCTACACTGTGACGCGAGCTCTTTAGGCTTCGGCACAGTCTTAATGCAAAAAAGGGCGGACTTAAGGTTTTTACCCCATGTTTTACTTTTCGAAGAGGGCTAGCGAAGCTGAAAGTCGGTATCACAGCTTCGAGCTTGAAACTTTAGCGATAGTTTACGCCCTTAAAAGATTCAGGATTTATTTATACGACATAAAATTCAAGATAATAACCGACTGTAATTTGCTTATATTGGCCTTAAGAAAGAAAGAGATCAATCTAAAGATACAGCGAAAGGCCTTAGAGTTACAGGAATTCGATTACGTTTTAAAGCATAGAGCGAGCAAGAAAATGTCGCATGCGGATGGATTGAGCAGAACATGCGATATCCTCGTGATTACAGATAATTCGTTTGAGTTTAGTTTATCTTTATGTCAAGATCAAGATCCGAAAATTAAAAAACTACGCGAAGAGCTGGAAAAACAGGAACATAAATTCTTTGAGCTTAGAAACGGGTTAGTTTACTGCAAGAAAGATGAAAATTTATTATTCTATGTACCGACAAGTATGGAATCCAATATATTAGGTGTACAAAAAAGTTTTGAGCTTTTTTTTGTAAAATTCAATCTTTATTCAAAAACAAACAAAAAAATATTATCAGCGAAATATTCCCCGTTTGCATCAACCTTTTGCCATCTTTTGGGTACCTTGCGAATTCCTTGACGATAAAAGCTCATCGGCTTCGAAGCGATAAAGTCATTAATGCATTTTCGTATCTCTTCAAATCTCACGAAATGTATATCAGCCAAATGATGCTGCAGCGACCGGAATAGGTAGTAATCGGAAGGCGCCATATCTGGGCTATACGCCGCGTGCGGGAGAAGTTCCCAGCCTAACGCAAAGATATTCCTTGAGTCACTTTCGCAACATGTGGTCGAGCATTGTCATGAAGCAAGATCACTTTACGACGTCCTTGGTCAGTAAATGGCCTCTTTTCTTCTAATGCATCGCTCAAATTGGTCAATTGTTGTTGGTAGCGGTCTGCCGTGATTGTTTCACCCGGTTGTAACAACTCGTAATACAACACACCTTTCCAATCCCACCAGATACAGAGCAAAACCTTCTTGGCGGATATTGGGCTTTAGGGTCATCATAAAGAATCCACTTTTCATCGCCTGATTGATTTTGTGCAGAAAATCTTTTTTCCGGAATTTTGAAAGCAAAGTGAGTGCAGTGTCACGCCGACGATTTTTGTTGTCTTCGGACAATTCATGCAGAACCCATCTGCCTTCCTTCTGAATCTTTTCCATCGTATGTAAACATACGGAAATGCTGCGTAACGCCAAGCTGTTCTGCAAGTTCCTTTTCAGTTTGCGCAGAATTTATATCCAGCAGTGCTTGCAATTCGTCCGTTTCAATCTTTTGAGGGCGTCCAGCACGCGGTTCATCTTCAAGACTGAAATCTTTTTGGCGAAATTTTTGATACCATCTTTTACATGTAGTATGACTTACAGCGTTCTCTCCATATGCAGCACAAATCATTGCAGTGGCTTCAGTAGCATTTTTCTTCAGATGAAACGCGAAGTGGATGGAAGATCGAATATGCTCTTTTGTTATTGCCATCGTGAGCTACTACTGATTTTTGAGGTTATGTGCATCAAACGCCAAACCGTATGGCATTTTAGAAGGCCAAATGTCAACGCTTTAAAACCGCAAAAGGGCGGGAAGATAGATAAAATTTAAATTGTTATTTCGGTTGTATGAAATCAAAAGCTCAGAACTTTTTTGTACATCTAATACTTTTTAGATATTACGATGAAATGGGCCACATAGGCGTAGAAAAGTCAAAATTCTTAAACGTAATTATTAGTTTCCACAACTAAAAGAAAAAGTAAATAATCATGTGCGCAACTGCTTAAATGTATAACATTCTCCCCATCGAGCGGTAAAATCGACAGAGAACCCTGTATAACGAATCAAGGGCGGGGGTTCTGTTTGAAATGATCCACATTGATCACGCTGGGCTAATTGACAAGAGTGTACTTTTGAAAAGGTTTATTTTCGCGGTGGTAGATTCCTTTACCAAATTCGACGAAACTCTATGCGACTAAAAATAACAAATAGTCGGGAAGCGATCGAGTGGTTGAAGCAATACTTTACGTGCTATAGCAAATCACGAGTGTTGGTTTCGAATAGAGGAAGTGCTTTATCTCTACCGAGTTCTCTGATTTTCTAGAAAACGACATGAAACACATTAGAATGACTACGGGATCGCCACAAGCGAATGGCCAGATGAAAAGAGCTAACCGCGTTTTAAAAGCGATGCTAAATAAAATAACTGACAATGAGTTGGGTAGAAACGGTATATGATTTTGAGCAACGTCGAGCAATAAATAACATGGTGAGCAAGAGCACGGGCGAAACGCCGAGTAGACTATTTTTTGGAGTTGACCAAAAAGGCAAGGTAGAAGACAGGATCTGGGAGTTTATGCAAGAAAATGTGAATGTAAAGAAGCAAGAGTTAAAGAGCATGCGGGACCAAGCTAAGAAAAAAAATGCTAAAGTGCAAGAATATAACAAAAGACGATACAATTTGAAACTCAAAAGTGCGCGTAGGTATAAGATAGGCGACTGGGTAATGATCAAGAATTTTGATAGCACGTCACACAAGCTCATTCCGCAGTTTAGGGACTCGTACGAAGCGATCAAGAAATTAAGAAATGATCGATATGTAGTGTCGGATATAGAGGGGTATCAACACAAAAAATCGTATCAAGAAATATAGAAGCCCACGAACATGAGACTATGGAGAAATGTCCCAAATGAAGCCAAAATGTTCGAAAGAGATGGCGATGATAGCGAGTGAATGTGTGAAGGTAGGAAAACGACCTAAGGTCAGAATTGGCCGAACTGTAGGGTTCTTTTTGTTTTTTTTATGTCTGACTCTTTTTTTTCTTTTTTTTATTGGAAAATCGTGCGTAGAGAAGGCTCCATAAAAAAGCGCGCGAAGCGACGAGCGCCTGTTGCGCAGGCGTGCGAGCGGGGAAGGTCAGAAGTGTGCGAGCGGGGGGTTTATAAGAGAGCTTTGTAATGAACGTTTGTGAAATAAAAGGAGAGACGATGTTTCCAAAGCAGAGAAAGATTGTGAGCTTGACTATCCTATCATTCGAAAAGCAAGTCTTCTTGCACAATATTATTAAGGCATCATGGTTAAAAATTTTATTAAGTTTTTTAGAAGTCATCCTAAAATTTTTCATAAATTTTTCAAATTGTCATCTGAGGCATCAGTTGGGGAATATATGTTTACAAAACTCATATTGAATAATTTCCCTCTCACTCTAAGAATACATATTCTTTTATTCACTGGAGTGAAGCTATTCACTGATTTTCCACTTTTCCCCTGCTGAAGAAATCAATACCGTGCTCTCCTTGTTTCTTCGCTCCAATGTAATACATATCGAAACTCTTCTTTGATACTATTCCATCTTGTTTCTTGCACAGCGGTTATTTCATAATTATATTTTTCTATTTCTTCTGCCACTTTCACCATCTTTCCTGATATTGTTTTAACATTCTAGATCCTAAATTTAAAGCTCAATTCTTTATTCCTTATTCCTCGCCTCGTCTTTCTGATATCTGTCCGGTTCTCCTTATGATTCTCGAAATAGAATTTCTTTTTATGAGACAAGAGTATTGGCCCCAATTCCCAACCTGGAAGGGTCCTCTTTTTCTATTCCCCTTCCACAAGCCTTCCACAAGGGTTTTATAGGGTTTTATATATTGTCAGGTATGAGAAATATGTTCTCAAAATTTGACCGTATCTTTTATTATCTATTTATACACACAAATTTCCCTTAAATATCATCAGCCTTTTCACTTATATTGTACATTCTACTACATCTTTTATAATGAATATAACCGAACAAATTCTTTCCGGAAAAAATGGATTAAGGCATTAAAACATCTCCATTATAAAAGGAATAGACTTAACTGACACTCGACCAATCGTTACAAGGAATTCTAAATGAAATAATAGAACAAATACCCCCACCCTTATTATTGCTATTTTTCTTCCGTATTCTCCTCACTCCTCACCCTCTCCTGTGAGTTTTATCTCTACAATAGAATTTGTAGAAGAAAATGAATATTTTCCTGAATAATTTGTAAAGACCTTATTTTATCAACTGATTCAGAAATTTCCTCAATCCTTCACTCTTTCAACACTGAAAACATTCTACCACTTTAATGGATAAAGCTGCACTTTTGGCAGAAGGTTCAACACCAGATTTTTTTCCCTCTAAACCCTTTTCATATTTAATTCCAGTCAAATGCTTTTATCTTGCCATCCCAGATCTTCCACCATACATACAAAACTTCCTTAGACTAAATTATATAATAAACGAATAGATGTATTAATTCCACATATGTAATAGTCCAGGGAGGATTGTATACATTAGCATTTTAGAAATCAATTTATCTCCCTTAGATTTTCTGTCCGATAGCTTCTGGAATTATATAAACGCAAAAATATACACACCATATATACACTCACCTACACCCAAATTTCCGCCCATATACTCAGAACTATCTCAGAACTATCTCGTTAATTATCGTTAATCTATAATCGTTAATAAGACTAGGAAGTTTATGTTACGGTTTATCTCCTTTTCAATGAGATAAACTTAAGTCGAGTGCGATAATTATTAAAAATGACTAAGACGTATGAGATGTCAATCACTTGGAAGTGCTAATAAAATATCATCAACATAACGATAGTAGATTGGTAGAGACATTGGAATACATTGGAATAAACCGTAACATAAGCTTTCTAGACATCTCATTAACGGTTTTCTTTCCAATTTTTTACCTAATTGATTAGAGTCTTATAATAACAAAAAAATTTGATTCTCTTCTACTTTCTCTACTTGATTAATTTTTATTCCACTTAATCATTAGATTTACACACTGTACACATGTTAACAACGACTCTCGAACTTTTCACATACTTGAGAACCATTAGACAACTATTTTTTAAGTACTGACTCGGAATTATTCACGCTTATCAAGGATGAATACTCCCGTTATACAGTGTCATTTGGGATTTTTGCAAGATAGTGAGGCTGAATTACATCAATGTGAGAATATGACGACAACATCAATATTAAATTACAAGATAATTTCCGTTGACTTTATATTTTGGCTCTCTGTTATCTTCATATAAATTTTATATAGCGATATTGTTAGTTTTTGGATGTGGTAGTTATGCAGTTGATTGTTAACTTTTATTTTTACTCTTACAATTATTATATTATTCATAATTTTTACAATCTTTTATTTGTTCACACTTGAATCTAAATGTGGCGCGTTCTATAATTTCACCGAGCTAATTTTCATGCATTTTCTATTCTCTTTTGTTTTTTACCGCTTTTGTTAAGACAAATTGCTGAAGAAGGCTCCGTAAAGCTGTTACGTACAATATCAATTTTATATTGAATATGAGCTGCTAATTATTATTTTAACAATAAATATTGTTTATTCAAATTTGTTTTTATCACGTCACTTCGTTTTCGCTCGTTCATTGACCTCTCTTTCCTCTTATTAGAAAACGTAATTTGATATTTAAATGACTTTTGAATAAAATATTATATATCTTTCAAAATTGTGAACAACAGACAGTATATCATATTAATAGTATCATATTTTCATATATCCTAATTAATATAATTAATATAATATTGTACTTATTTATTGTTATAGCTACGGAGGAAAAATTCGATCTTATATATAAGAAAAGGATTATAGATGACAAAGATGGAGTTGAGATAACATGTGCGGCTGAAGGACTTTATCCTCAACCAACTTTAGAAATTTCTGTCGAGTGAGTATTTTTTTATGCAATTTATATTAAAATGCTTTCAAAATGATGTAACGTTCTGCCTTTTTTTAATTTTTTTATGTGGCACACGTTTTATGTATTTGATTATATTTTTTAAATTCATTAAATTATTTATGATATTCAAACATGATATAAAAGTATAACATTTTATACAATTGATAAATTTTTAAGATCATTACAGATTCCTATATTTCAAAAAGTACGATAAATACATGAAAATATTCTAAAATAAATTGTTACGTCCAGTGGACTCCGTGATTCTTTTCTTTCTCTAAAAGCGTTATTAATAATATTTTCTCTCATATAAGAATATTAGTTTCAATCTTTTATTAATAAGATATGTATCCATGAAACAAAAGAAAAAAATTGTAACCGCTCCAACTATACTATAGCAAGAAAAAAATTGTAACCGCTTCAACTATACTATAGCAATCTTTTTATTTAATGAAAAAAGAATATTATTAAATATTATAAATCCTCAGATTGGATCTGTCACAAATCTATATAAAGCATAAGCATACAATGAGCATGAGTAAGATATCTAACGTAAACATCCTGTCTAACTCGCATCCTGTCTTATCCCGCCTTTTTCTTTTTTTTTTTTACGTAGAGAAATGCATTTACACACTGACCTTTCAGGTATCAAACTACCCGAGAGAGTGTGAGACTCACAGGAGAAAAGACCTTTCCCACTAGATACTAAAACTGCACGGTGTCCTTCGTTGGCCACTCAGCGATGTGCCCGGGAACGACCATCGGCATACTTCTGGGTGCCTCGCTGGTCTGCCAGGCCTAAATAGTTAGCCCGGCCCTTTTTCACTTAAGCCATGGGTGGGGACACAACCACTCCGCTGCTACCTCCCGTGGGAGGGGATGAATCTCCCCCCCCCCCACTAAATTAGAGCTGGTAGTTCCCGAGGACTAGTCTGTCCTCATATGTGCCGGGGGACGCCTTCTTCTAAAATAAAAGCGGGCGAGCTCTGAGACTTCCCGCCTGTGCGGGGTCACTCCCCTCCTCACTCTTTCTGCCTCCTCCTTCCGCGAGATAACTGCTTCGCAGAAAGAGGAGGCTGCCTTCCACTCCTTCTCTCGCTCTAGCATTCTTGAAACAAGTGCTTGAAAGGAGAGGTCATTTCCTACTGCGGCCAGAGTCCGGCGCTCGCCGGACAGTGTTCCAGCATATGGTGCGCCGAATCCCTGATCGTCCCACAATGATAGCAGTCAATAGTGCGCTATCCTATCTATACGGCACAGGTACTCATGATACCAAAGCAAATGCCCGCAAAGCCCCTGTGCCAAACCTGAAAGTCAGCCCGCCGTGGCCCCTCCCCACCCATTCTGGTGAGGAAAGGCCGAATGACCTCGGTGATGACGCGGCCGGACGCACTCGAGTCCTCGAGTCTTCGCTGTCATAAATGCTGACCCGACCGCACTCCTCCCTCCTGATTTTTGCCACGGCTCTCGCCGCAGGGGTTACTCCCTTCTATCTAAGCGCTGGTGTACCGATATATTTCCGTGCGTTCCAGAGCCAAAAAGTCCACGGGAGAAGTCCCGGCGAGGATCGTGACATCGTCCTATATGTGCGAGCGACTCTGGTGGTCATGCAGCGTTGCGCCTTATTTGCCGCCGCTTGAATGCCGCGGCTGGCTGTTATCGCTATCGCCCACACTGGTGCCCTGTACAGAGTCACCGACAGAATGGCGTTCACGTATAGACGCAGCACCACCGAGGTTGGGCAAGAGGCGATTCAGCACGTTCGCCATCCTGCCCATTCTGGGAGCGAACAACTCGAAGTGAGTCCCGAAAAACCTCCAGAAACTATTCAGGGTGAGGTCCAGATACTTTAAATGCGGCCCACCCTAATGCGGACTGATCCTATCACGATGTATGCCGGAGGCGGCGCCCTCCGAGCCTTCTTATAGAAAAATATTGCCTTGGATTTGTGAGGCGCCATCTCCAGGTCCATGACCGTTATGGCCCGCGTGATGCCACAGTCAAGTTCGTCATGATCAGCGCATACTGCCAGTCCATCACCAATGTGTCGTCTGCATAACAGACGAGGTGGCAGCCAGGGAGGGGGGTGCAAAGCACCCGATCATAGGCGAGATTCCACAGGAGCGGCTCAAGCACCAACCCTTGTGCCCTTGAACTCCGCAGGATATTCTCCGCGTTCGAGTCCTGCGCGATCGCGGAACCCAATATATCTATCTCTGAAATAGTCCTAAAGGATCTCCTTTCCTCCTATATGGAGGCGATGATAGTCCATCGGAAAAGGAGTTGAACGCATAGGAGTTGAACGATATTTCACAATATCCAGCAATACTGCGATCGCAACTCCCCTCCCCCCTTCGATCACCTGGTCCAAGAGGATCTTGTCTTAACATTGTGTCGATCGTAGAGCGGCCCGTCCGGAACCTGTATTGGTCCTCCTAGATGTTCGGACCACATAGGGACAGGTGATGAACGAGGCCTGAGATGATTCGTTTGAAGAACTTACCCGCTTCATCCAACAGGCATATCGGCTTGTACGTCGGGAGTCCGCCGGCTTCCCCTCCTTCCGGAGAATCATATTGGCCCTCTTCCAGTTGGAGAGGAAGCGATTAGTTCTTAGCCTATAAATCTGTAAATAACTACTTCAGCCAGTCATCAATGCTACCCAAGATCAGAACCCAGATCCTTCCTGGGACCCCAAAGCAACCATGCCCAGAAAGCACCTGTGCCAACTTGAGGGTCAGCCTACCGTGGTCTCTCGTGTGAGCTGGGAGCGATGGATTTGCCCCCGAGCTTCTTAGCGGAGAGCAATTCGTCTTCTGTGACTCCGAGGCTCCTTCTCCCAATTATCGAATGGGTCTTAGTAGGAGAGCACACATGGTTGTCTCGTTGGAAACAAGACTCCCACTACCTCATCCAGGAACTCGAGTCCCTTCGCGACTGGGGTCGCCGCGTGTCGAAATCGCTTTAATACGATTTTGCCCAGCGCCCCCAGGAATCCCTGTCTAGGGAGGAGACTAATTTCTCCCCCCGCCTTTGTCATCCTGATGGCCGCGCTGAGTGAGGCGCAGGCCATTCTATAGGCTTCTTACGCTTCCCCAATTCTGGCGAGATGCCCCGTCTGCGGGCTCGCGTGAACGATCTTCTTGCGCGGACCGAGAGTCGCCGAAGTTCAGTGACTTCTTCGGTCCATCAGTATGCGGCCTTATCCCGCTTAGCTATCCCAGATTCCTACTAACATCCCTCCTCTACACAAGAATCAGACACTATAAAAATGGAGCTTTTCTGGGGCGCAGTGCCATTTCTTTGCCATTATTTTTCCATTTTTCATTTAGTGCAGAGTCATTTTTTCTTTGCCATTCATTCTTCATTTTTCATTCATTCCAAAACACTTGATTGCAAGCTGCTAATTTTCATTCAGCACTAAGTATTTATTTAATCCGAATACTTGTTCACGAGCACTCATTCTCCATATTTCATTCTGCACTAATTATCCAACAATCAGTCTTCACTCAATTATCTTTTAAAACTGATAATTAAAATCAATGAATTTAAGTCAACGTTCTAAAATAATATCGAGAGTTGTTTTGCAATATCCCAGCTCCCAGTCAACAGTAAGTTTCACCCTAATTATTTACTAATCGTAAATCGCATATCTTTGGATTTTCGTTTCATTTCGTTCTTCCACTTTATCTAAACTTATTCTTCTTTCTTTTATTCTCCTCCTCCTTCTCTCTTAGTCGCTGATGCAGTCTAATTAAATCCCGATTATTTTCCTTCTGTCTTAATGGCCGGTATGGGCTATTCGGGTCGCTCTTCCTCTCTCTCAGTCGCCGATGCGGACTATTCGATGTCTCCCTCCCCCTCTCTCTCTCTCTCTCTCTCTCTCTGTCTGGGTAAAGAAGTGGAAAAATTGAAGGAAACAATGCAAGCCAAACTGGGTGATGATTACAAAATTGTGAAGTCACATCAGAAACTGAAAATAAAAACTGTTAATATAGATAAAGATGAGATGAAGTTAGATAGTTATAAAGATGAGATGAACTTATAGCTAGAATAAAAAAACAGAATAAAATGGATGCAATGAAAATGCGAATAGTAAAGAGAATAGTTAAAGAGAAGAAAAATAATAATAATAAAGCGAGAGAGAAAGACGAAATGATCAGTAATAATGGAAACGAAAAAAACACATGAGCTGGTGTTGAAAAAAATGAAGTTAAATATAGGATGGGAGAAATATCCTGTATTTAATCATGTTAGTGTTAAAAGATGTTTCAAATATTGGGGATACTATCATATTCCAAAAAATTGTACAAAAGACGAAACATGGTAGTAAGTAAACAAGGGGGGTCCTAAGCCCCCCGGGGCGAGAGGGGGATGGAGGGGAGGGGAAGGTCATAGGATCTCCGAAGGGTTCGTATCCGGGGGAGAGAAGATGAATCCCTCTGGCGGTCGCCGGGGTGAATTTTTCCTCCTTGGTCGGTAAGGATGGTTTTCTTCCCCTCTGATGGTCGTGGGGTGATTTCCTTCGAGCGATCGCGACATCTTCTACGGGACCTAACACGTCCCGTTTTTTAGGATGCTGTGTCTAGCGTGTCCTGTTTTTCGCGGCGACGGGAAGGCACGCGTCCTGTGTCTAGGTGTTTTCCGCGATGTCTAACGCGTCCTGTTTTTCGTGACGGGAAAGTGCGTATCCTGTGTCTAGGCGTTGTCTATGGGGATATAACGTGTGGGACATGCTGCTCGTCTTGTTTTTTAGAATGCCACGGTTTGGCGCGTCGTCGAAGTGATTCTTTTGAATAATACTTTTTGTTGTGTTTACAATGGCGAGAACCAGCAAAGTAGTCAGTAATCGGTGTCAGTAATGTGAGATACGAATGATCGATGACGATGAGATGTGTTGGTGTCATTCATTGGATGAACTAATATCTTCTCCGTTACGAAATGTAGCGGCGTCAATGTATCCGGCAGTCAATGTAACAGAGTATGTCATGAGAAGACAATACACTCCGACTCCTAACCTAAAGTTAAAGAGGCGCCTCCTAAGTTAAAGAGGCGCAGCTGTCGATTTCCGCTTCAGCGTGGGATTTCGCCCAAAAGGGTGATAGAAGCATGTGCATGCCATCATTATCGAGGGATGGCATACAATCTGTCAACGGAAGTCCTCTATGAAAAGGACAAACCGATGGATAGCAGACGACAGAAATACATGGTGAGTTTCCGTAAAAGTGGGTATTACGATGTATTTAACGACGACGATGACGATGAAACGTTTTTCTGCATTCATCGTAAGTACTGGAACAAAAAAGCGGTCTTGTCAGTCGCATCAAGAGGAAAGAAAAAGAAGAGAGCGCGTTGGTATCAATTAGCGCAACTGGAAACACGTGAGAGTTTAATTTGTGAACTTCGCGTCGGATCAGAAGAAGAAGGAGTTGGTGCGACAGTTGCTAGATCGGGCCACCGATCTGAGAAGAGTGCGAAGCGATTCGATCTTCGCTTCAATTGGGGCTTTCGAGGCATGTGTATGTTTGAACTCCGCGCCGAATCGGAAAAAGAATAGTGATGCTAACTATATATTGTATATATGAATATGTATGAGTTTAATACAAATATATTATTAAAAAATAAATATATATTAATAAACATAAATTTATAGTAATACAAATAAATATATATTAATAAATATATGTAATAGAAACAAATATATGTAATAGAAACAAATATATATGTACGAGCCTTTCACCTGACGAGCGAAAGCGTTCTACGAGTCACCGAGGTCGCGTTCGATGTGGGCGGCGAATTCGTCATTGACTTTCGACCGCGATTCGATGAATCCCGATATCGTGCTATCGTTTCGAGAGGGTTTTCACACGTTCGTGATCCTCGACATCAAATATGTCCGTCGTTGCTGGACGGACCAAGTAACGTGTTAGCTCACGCTTTTTTACCATCGTCTAAAGTGTCGGGGGTGCACGTAAATAACGCGGAGAAGTGACACATTGAGCTGACTGCTAATCCTAACGATACAGTTCATCTACTGCATACATTGACGCATGAGATTGGCCACGTGTTAGGATTACATCACAGTCCTCAGAAGAATTCGATAATGTACGCCTTCATTCCCTCTAAGACTTTTCTCGTGCGTTTGAGCGAGGGATTTTCTCGCCATTCAGAATTTATACGGTTTAAGGAATAAAAGCGAAGTCTCGAGATCGGTGCCAGTGACGACGACCATAGCGACGATCATGATCGCAACGCGCGACACAGACGACTCCGTGGATCTGTGCGCGTTGCGACGCGTTGATGTTAGAAGACAGAATGTACGTATCGATGCCACTTATCGGTCGGTCGACGTAAATGGAAAATCTTACGGCAGATCGTTGTTACTGACAGACTATCTGCGTTTCCTTCCCGATAATTTTACGCGTTTAGCAGGCGCGTATCGATGACCCTCGGGTCAATTTGTATTGTTCGTAAACGATACAGTTTACATGGCAGAATATCGGAGTTTCGAACTAGTACTGGGTTGACCGAAGAAACTGAAGGAATCTTCCTCCTAACGCGAAAATCAACGCTGTAGTTAATACTAATGCGGGACGAACGTTCGCGATTTACAACGACGAGATCGTGATCGAGATCGACGACTGCTCCATGATAGCCGTCAGACATAACTCGTTGCACGCGATATTTCCGGAGATTCCACCTGCCGTAACATCCGCCGTTCGATACATCGACAGTAATCTGTATTTTATCGTTCAACGATAATATAGTTCTTCAAATACAACGAGTTTACCAGAAGTGTAACTATTTACTATCGGTAAATTCGACGTGGAGATTTTTGGTATTGTGTGTCCGAGAGACTGTTAGAACAATTGCGCACTCTTCTGAAGACTCGCTCAAATGAGGAACGTATTTTCAAGCGAGGACGATTTAGAAGGGTGAAGGAGGCATGGAATTTTTCATACAGTGTATAGAGCGAAGGATACGAAACATTTACGAACGATTAGTATCGCATCTCTTCGGTTGTAAAGATGTATGATATCAAACACTCACAGAATTCCGAGACGCATCGACGAGAGGAAGAGGAAGAGAATGCTCAATGACAATGACAGGCCGATCGCGTCGAGTTATAACAATGTCTGTGGTACAAATAATCCAGTCAGAGTTCTAGAACGAAAATATCCCTTGACTAAGACGAGATACAAGTTCCTCAACGTATGCGTCACTCTTGAATGTTCCTCGCGCGTGAACATTATCCTGGCAAGGAGAGGATAATCATAGCAAGGAGATCTCGATGTCGCCCAATACGTGGAGGCAGTTTCTCGAGCATCGACACGTTCTCTGGAAGTATTTGCAGAATACCAACGGAGAACCGTCCTTTCCGGCTCCGTCGCATATCGGAAATATGACCATGCGTTTCGGAAGAATCAACAACCTGACGATGTTACGCCTGGAAGCGCCCGCGGCTCGCTTGCTATGTCGAAGGAAACGGTGAATAACATGTTCGAACTGGAGCATTGCATCAACCGATTCGTTATCTCGTTGACCAAGATATTAAGAAAGATCGATGTGAAATTGGCGCGTTTCCACCGTTAAGGATACGGAGAATATCTCGAGAGTCAGCAATAGCGATGCCTTCGATCGTAATGACATTATCAATTGCGAACTCGTTGCTCTGTTCTTTGAGATGTAAGATTGAAATGAAATAAAATGAGACAGATATTGTAAAAAATGTTTTTTTATTTGTACTTTCCCAAGCATTTATGTAAGTGATATGAACGGTAGATATTATATTAAAAAAATCTGATTATGATATGATATAAGTAATAGTTAAAAGAATCTGATTATAATATTATAAAAGAATCTGATTATAATATGATATAAGTAATGAATCTGATATATAATATAATAGTTTAAAACAATCTAATATATGATATAATAATAGTTAAAAACAATCTGATATATGATATAATATGATATAAATCGTAAATCGTTAACGCGACATTACAGTTCGGTGATACATTCCTGTCGTTTCGACCACCAGTCGTACCAGCTTGCACACGTTCTCCATGACGCAATTTTTCGCGTGACGCTCGCAGTGGAAGGCGCAAACGTCGTCCAGGGTGTTTAGGCGTCCTATATCCTCGAAATCCGCGATAGTCTCGATGATCATCGGGATCCGTGATGACGTCACCGCTGAGAATCTTCTCCAATCATTTCTTCTTCTCCAAGCTTTTGATGTACACTCGTCTAGGCGCGTCTCGCGATCGGTCGCACACGCCGCTTCGAATCACGGGTTCCGAGAATCTGTAGGCGACGTTGCCGTCGCTCCACTGCAGACCATGATGATTGGCGGTTATTCAGCATGCTCTAGATTTCTTCGCCTTTGTAAGAAGATTCCAGGATATCGCTTCTCGAAACATTCGATGAGTCAGCTCTTTTCCATTTCTCAATATTGCCACTTCTTTAACCATAAATTTCTCCCGAATGGTAAAACCTTGCTCGACGAAGATCGATACGTTCGACATTGTCGCGAGAAGGGGAAATTCGATATCTTCGCACTCCGCTCTTCTTTATACGTTCGTTATCGCTATCGCATAGGGAAAACCGCGGTTTCCTGTTTTTTTTTTACGTGAGTTTACGTATGACATTTGTCAGCGGGTTAAACTCTATAACTCTACCGTGAATGATGAGACAATAAGCCGTTGTGTTAGCCGGAACGTTCTCTTTGCATTCGAATTCTACGCGAACGTTGACGGTGACGCTCTTGATCGTGTTGGCGAGAGCAATCGATGACCACGAGCGGACCGTATTGTAGAAATCTGGTGACAGTCATGAACGGTTCTCAAATCTCGCACCCGTAATACGCCTTTCGAAATTTCAGATACATATCGTACAGCACTGCGAACTTGTTACTCGAAATCTAGATTCATATCCTCGTAGGGATAGAACTCGGAATTCAAATAGTTTTACATTAGTCAGCTTACAATCGTCGAATTTAGAAACGTCTTCCGTCGGTACGTTTTTCCTTTCGGTCTGTAGCGCGAAGATCACGTATCGCGGTTTCTCCAATTACGCCGCTTTTATCGCTCACGAATGCTTGGTCGTATTTTGTAACAGTGGAAATTCATACAGATCTCACGAACGAAAGCCCATGCTTAGATATCGTCCGCTGTCCAATGTTCGCAAAAGCGACAGTTTGTTGACATCATTCAGTATCACGTGCGGCATTCGCCTCTGTATCCTCAACAGCATGATTTTTGGTCCGGATGCGCCACGATGCAATTGTTATCGTTGCGAGCGCGTGTCAGAATGAGTTCGTGCCGCGCGTTTATCACTATGCGCTTGTAATCCTCGCAGAAACCGAGGAGTATGTTGAGAGGCACGCAAAAGTTGAAATCGTCCAACGCTATAGGCGGTATCTCCCATCCAGTGTTCTGTAAAGCTCTATCTCTCTCGTAGCTTAACGATGCGTAGTTTTTCATCAAGATCGTTATCCTGACGTTTCTACTCTTATCGATCTCCACGCCATTGAGTTCGTATTGAATCTCGTCGAACATAAACGCGACACAGTTGTTGACTAGCTTCGCTCTCGTAACTTCCTTCGCCGTACCTTTCTTCGTTGTACCTTCCTTCGCGCTCTCTCTCGTCGCAAACTTTCCCTCGATGTACAGAAAACTTTCGCACGACAACGTGTACAGATTCTGCTGTAGGTATTCGTATCTCGTCGCTGTATCCGAACGTGGTGTTAGCGTACGGATTGTAAATGTGGATCTCTATTCTCACGATACGATCGTCAAAGATTGGGGCACCTCCGATACTTAAAATGTCACTCGTCATGTCGATTCTTCACGACGAAACCTAAAGATCTTAAAAACGCGACTTTTACGGCGTTTAACTCATTCGCCCTTCCTCGTCGTTTCGCGGTAGGATCGCGGATGTAGCGTTTGCGTCTCCTCCTCTCGCGTATCATTTGTTCAGAACGAGCATCTTTCACTCTCGCGCATCTCTCTCTAGTCGTCGTCGCACGTGAAGTCGCACCATTATCTCCTCTCCGCGAAAGTCGATCGGTCGCCCATCCTGATCCATGACTCGAAGCATGATATCGGTGACGTTTCACGCGATGATCGAGAAGCTACGAGAAGTAAATGATCGACGTCGGAGCGTCCGACAGTTTATATCCCGGAGGAACATTCGGGGAAAACTCATATGAACCGGTTCATCATTGCTGTACGCATCCGCGGTGATATTGCACTCCACCCGAATGATGTTCACGCTCATGATATTCACGAGTCCGTCAGACGTGTGCCATTTGTTCGATCGTAACACGCGCGACGACGAGAATCTCAGGAGCGAACCGATGTTGTTCGGTTTCGCGAAGTCGATTCGATGCTCGCACCTAATCTCGCTTCTCATGGTGTTCTCGTTTGCGCGAATGATCAGAAGCCGCGCTTCTCTCTCGTTGCTCTCGTCGTAGACAATGTCGTCGCTCTCATTATCATCGCTCGTCCTCTTACTCTCGTCGATCCTTCGCCTCTTAGAGATAGCGGCGTTCAGAATCTGTCTATCGTGCTCAACTCGTACCCTCGGGAATCACGATCGTTTTGTCGTTGTCGCAATAGAACTTATTATGGAATCGATGTTCAGTATAGTATTGTACGTCTCGAAATTCGTGAGACCTAACTCGTAATCGTCGTCGCTCAGATCTAAGGCGGGAAAATAGCACGCCAAGAGGACACTCTTACCTAGTGAACGAAAGGCTCAGCGACATCGCAACCGATCCTCGAGAGAATTCGCAGGCACAACTGATTGCAGATGCTCTGATCGTACGTCTGATATGATCCGCGATTGTACGTTGTATATTTACGTCGCCGCCGAGATATCTCTCGAGTTCTCTCGGCGGTCGAAGATTGCCGAAACTATCGAAGTAAATCGCGTCGTTGCCTCTCTTCGCGTAGGCGACCCAGTGAGTACCCGAACCCGTCGAATCGTCGAGATTCACGATGCCGCTCTCGTTGCGTCGCGCCTTCGACGGTAACACGTTACGCATAAACATTCCTCTGAAGAAGATTATTCACAGACGACGCGCCGAGCGGCTCAGCTGCTCGTGATACCGGAGAGCGATAACTCGAGCGATCTTAATGTTTCTTTCCACGATTTTTTTTTTCGTTCTTCTCGTCACACCATTGCCACGTTTGTGGCGCTAGATGCAATCCGTGACTCTCCATCGCCCGATTGTGACGTTGAACTCTTCCAGTTGACGCCGAGCTGCCTTATCAGCCTTACCGCCTTCGCGACGCCCGCCGCGCCACTGATAAAAGAACCGAGCGCGCCTAGTATCGAAAAAATGGGCAACAAGCCTCCGCGTTTCGCTGTCAGAAGTATCCTCCTCGTCGTCTTCCTCTTCTTCTTTTTCAAACCCATGCCCAACTTTGTTTTTGCTTTCATAGCAGTCCATATGGCAGCGGCCCTCTCGCCGAAGGTGAAATCTCCGGCCGTTATACATTCGCGCGCCTTCTCAGCGAGAGCTCGATCGGCGAGTTCCTTGTTTCGCGAGTAGGCGATGTCATGTTCGCGGCACGCCGCGTCCAACGGGTTGACGCCTCGATCGCCGCGCGCCAATCGCTTCGCGAGACGGGTGCCGGGTCCGCAAAACTGATACCCGGGAATATGTAGTTCGAAGAGAAGCGCATTTATCGCCGTATCGAGTAATCCCGCGCCGCTGAGCATTTGCTACAGTTCTTGATGAGAAGTGCAGGATCGTCTATGTGCGATCATTGCCACGGACGATTGTAATGCTCCAGACACACGCGACAACGTTGCACCTCGGGGTCCGCTCTCAGATGATCGGGTAGTCTGTTCCACAGTAGCTCCACGTATCTGTCGAAATTGCGCACGAGAACGATCTTCGGGATAAGTCGCAACTGTTCGGCGGATAGAGAATATCGCGTTTGTCCGTCAATAGGGGAAATATATCGATCACTGTGCGCGAATCGCTATCGAGTATAAGTGGAGCGATTATCGATCGCGTTGTTCTCTCCTCAAAGCGAGCGCACGCGCGTAAATGCGATTTGTTCGACGGTCGCCGGCTATAGGAGTGTCCAATCTCGACTGTAAGGCTCGACGGATCTCGGGCGACGCGGTCGGGAAAGCGCGCAGACACGGTCCTCTACTACCAAATATGTTGCATCATTTGCGACCCCTCCAACTGCGGTAAAACGAAAGTGTTGATAAGCATGCTTGAAAGCCCGCACGGCGCGCGCTTCGAGAACATCTATTCGAAATCCCTGCAACAATAGAAGTATCGATACCTGGTGGAATTGCTCGAGTCGATGGACGAGATCGGCTATCGCGCGTTCTCGAACAATAACGACGTCGTGACCCGAGCGAGGCGTTTCTCGATTCGATATTCGTGTTCGACGACGTGGCCTGTGATAAGCAGAACACGATCAGGAAATATTTCGCCATGGGTCGATACTCGAACATCGATTGTTTCTATCTCTGTCAGACATATGCTAAAATTCCGAAACATCTGATACGCGACAACGCGAATTTTTTAATTCTGTTTAAGCAGGATGGCACTAACCTAAAACACGTTTACAACAAGCACGTGAACACGGATATATTGTACGAGAATTTTTGCGCCTTGTGTCGCGCGTGTTGGAAACGCAAGTACGGTTTCGTAGTCATCGATAAGGACAGCGCGTTAAGGAATGGTAGATACAGACGAGGATTTAACGATTTCGCCGTGGTTTAGAGCGATCAGTTGTGCGACGAGGATGAACATCGACACTGCGGCGAGTACGGACGTCGCTCGACGCGAAAAAACGGCGCGAGAGATCGCGAAGACTTAGAACTCTATACGTAAAAAGCACAGAGCGTTAAAGACCTGTGAGATAGAAGGGGAGATCGCTGGAGAGGCGACTCAAACTGATCGTTCAGCCGTTGAAACGAATCGCCGAGAACACCGCGCGAGACGAGTCTCGGTGAACATCCGAGCGTTGCTGTCGGAGACGAACGAGAGCATGACCAGGTCGATCGGCGAATTGGAGGAATCTATGGCGCGCGTAGCCAGATTGTTTCTAAAGTACGATACGCAGATCGCCGAGATTACGAGCAGATTATCGCGCGTGGTAGATCCGTCACCCGCGAAAGCTTGATGTCCATGAACAAATTCGGAAAGTTTCTGGAGAGGCAGCGCGACGATCGTTCGATGATTGCATCCTTGCGAGCATACGTGCGTCGCAGCTCTGCCCGAATCCGGACGACTACGACGTCAACAGATGCAAGATACGGCATCTTGCCTAGACGCGCCGATCGACGACGCCGACACGACCAAGGTTACGTCGACGACTCGCTTCGCGTAAGGAGCGAGGAATCGAAAGCTCTAATGAATGAGCTACGAAAACAGCTGGAAGATATGAACAAGCGGATTCGGAATATTTTTCTACAGTATTACGACATAAGAATCGAAGTGGACGTTCTGCGACACTTCGAAAAGAAGAGGGAGGTCTCGCTCGTCGATCACGACAAATGAATAGGGAAGACGAGAGACGCGATGGAATGAGCGCTCGAGAAGCGGGACGAATTGCGAGAGAGAGATCTGAGCGAGATCCACAAGATCGTCAACGCTCAGGAGAAACGGACGCGGAACTTAAAGGAATTCTTGCGACAGATCGAGGAAAGGAGGGAGGCTCGCTTGTCGATAAACGAATAGGAGAGACGAGAAACGCGACGGAACGAGAGGTCAAGAAACGGAACGACCAACGAGTTAGAGACCTGACCATACTCCATAGTGTGATAGAACGAGTGCTCTGGAAATGGGACGAACTGCGAGCTAAAGATTCGAGTGAGAAGGGTCGTCGAGACACTCGACGATGCTCAGAAGAAACGAACGCGAAACCTAGAGGAAACACTGTAAAATCTAGAGGAATCCCTGCGAAATCTAGAGACATCCTTTCGAAACGAGCTCGATGCGTTGTCGACGAGCCGCGAGAGGATCTCGACGTGGAGAATCTCGCGCGTAGCATAATAGATCTGACAAGGATCGCGAGAGAACTGACGAACAAAGCGGTAACGAGACAGACGCTGAACGAGACGCTGGCCTCGTTGAACGTGAATAAAATGATGACTAGGGAAACGATAGACGAATTACTAGTCGCGTTAAAAACGGATATCCCGAATACCACGAAATACGTGATTAACGTTTGAAATGAGGAACAAGAGCGAACGTGCGAAGCGACGAGCACGAATAAAATTAGCACGAATCGCGCCTCCTCGTAAATCAGCGATGAGCGTTAAGAAGAGGAGACTCGTCGAGGAGCTTCATGCGCCCGCGCGAAGAAACTTCCCGCGTCGTCGCGTAGTTGGTCGCGGTTACGACGACTTATGGCAGGCCGATGTCGTCGAGATGCGTCCGTACGCGCGACGAAACAGAAGTTACAACTACGTGATGACGGTTATCGACGTGTTGAGCAAGTACGCGTGGGCAGTGCCGCTGAAGAGCAAGAGCGGAAGCGAGATAGCCGCGGCGTTGTCCAAGATATTTCGCGACGACGCTCGACATCCGCGAAATCTATAAACGGACAAGGACAAGGAGTTCTACAACGCCTCCATAAAAGCGGTTACGGACAAGTACGATATACGTTTACTATTCGACGTACTCGGTGATGAAGGCGGCGATGGAGCGATTTAATCGCACGGTCAAGAACAATATGTGGAAGCTCTTCACGCTTAACGGATCGTATAGATGGCTCGACGCTCTATCGCATTTAATCTCGGAATATAACAACCGCGTGCATCGAACAATCGGAATGCGATCGGCGGACGTAACTCCCGCCGTTGCCTCCTTTCAACGGTATACAGTCACTTGAAAATCACAGCCCCCGCGTTCAAAGTGAATCCGGTACGCGTCAGCAAGTTCAAAACGATTTTCGAAAAGAATTTATACGCCTAACTGGACGACCGAGATTTTTCGAAGGTGCAACGCACGAATCCCGTGACGTATCTGCTGAAAGATTATCGCGGAGAGCCAGCGGCTGTATGCATGCCTGGCGTTTCGATTGCTGCGACGATTCGTTCAAGCAACGCGTGAAATCCTCGAACGTTATCATTTTCGCGACGATACTCCTCTTGACGCCCTTTATTCTCTTCATATTGCTCTATCTCAGAACTCTCAGAGCGTACATCTTGACGAGTAGCTTTTCGTTTCGATTTCCCGGCGGTCTCTCGCGCGTTGGACAGAATGGAATATCCGCGTGGCCGTCGTGAAGATATCGCGGATACTCGAAATCGACTTCTAGAATATAACCGATATCAGAGTCAGGTGGCACGGACATAACGTCAAAACTCTTGACATCCTCGACCCACCGAAATTCCACATACGGTAAGAGTTCGCACATGGGAATACGTCCTTGCGCGTGAGCAACTCGAAATCCTCCGCGACGAGACCGGAGAATTCGAATCGTGCGATCCTCAATTTTTCCCGATCTAGATACGAAGCTAAACTGGCTTTTTCTAAACTGGTATTGAGAAACTTAAACGAAACGTAGCTTAACGTAATTTTTCCATTTTCCGTACGCCGAATCGTTGACAGTTTTCGATAACGCGATGTAATTCTCCTTAGTCAGCGATAACAGGTCAACTCTACCCTCGAAAGCGTTCGTTACATGCTTGATAATAAAATGCGCGTCGTAATCAGATAGATTGTGAAAGAAAACGGGAATAACGAACGCGTTCTGATATTTCAAATTGCAGCTCGCACACACGGGTTCTCTGTAACGTCCAGTAAGATGATAGTGATCACGCACGCGAACGTCGTACGGTCCAAAGATCCTTCCGCACACGTGACAATTTGTCGCCCTTTGAAAAGCGCTCCGCTCGTCCGGCGTGAGCTCCGACATCGATATGTTCGCACAGAGAACCTTCCTCACGCGAGAGCGCGCAGCTCCTCGACGAACCACGAGACATAATCGTCGCCTCGATGAGATTTATACGCGGATATGATTTCGTTGTACATGCTACGCAAATAATATCCCACGCTGAACGCCTTGTGGTGTTGAATCTATCGTCGAGATTCCCTGCGAACCGTCGATCTCCCTTTTCTAAAACGCACTTCAGATCAGCGTACACGACGAATTGTAGTCTCTCCTTTCTATCGTGATTGCAGAAAGAGAGCCACTTGTCCTCGAAAGAATAACGGCAGTCGTTCACTCTTCTGCACTCGACGCTATGCGCGACAAAAAAAAACTTTATATATATTTTCTTAAAATTCTTAAAATAAATTTACTAAACATAAAATAAAATAATTCTTTACATTTTAAATTTATATAATATATATTACACACATATACAATATCAAATTATATTAATTATATTAATACTATTAACTAATTTTTAATAAATAATAAAAATAAACTTATTATATATAATTATATATATATATATATATATTTTATATATTATGTAAAACTGATTGATAAATTATCTATCTAACTTTTCCAAAAAATATATTATTAAAAATTGAAGAAAGCTTTAATAAAATAAAATATAATATCTATAATGAAGTCTAATGAAATCCTCTCAAAATCCAAAAAATCCTCTCAAAATCCTGTTATTTAAAGACCAGTTTCTCGTTCGAGTAAAAGTAATGCAGACATCTGAAAAAAACGATTTATGATTAATACAAATTTATATCGCGACGAGCATAGTCTCTCTCTTACGCTTATCGATCGCATATGTACTTTTTCTCCTTATACCTGTTTATTTGTGATGTTAACAGTCGAGACAGGTGCTTTATACGAAATGACCGACGTTATCGCCGCGCCGCTCGTTCGACAGATAGGGCAAATTCACATGCGTAGACTTCTTATTCCCCATGAGCGACAAGGGAACGACCATGATACCGTCCCTTTTCTCTCGAATGGCAAATACATTGATAGACAATTCGTTAAGACGTTCGAATCTAGCGATGTTTCGCAGCGTCATAGGAAAGTCGATACTATCGAAATTCAACACCAACGAATAGTGAAGATATGACGAAGGTCTGTCCGGATGTAGATCGATGGGATACAGAGCTATCACCGCCCACGCGAAGCACGTTGTCGTTTGAACGTACGTTGATCACGGCTCTCTTATATCTTATCTTCAGAGGAAGTGATGTCCAACATCCGTACATAGGATTACACTTGTTCACATTGATCATTAAATTTAATATCCGAAGTAACGCCCAACCGCTGTTGCGTTCCTGAAATTCCTCCAATGACATTAAGATAACATCCATAACGTCTCCGTCGTACCATTCTCATAGATCGGACATACCAAATAGCTGACGATTCCTTGTGTGAATGCTCTTAATTGCGCTCTTATTATTCGCGACGAACTCCCCGTGAAACGCGGTGTTGACCTCAAACACGCGTGCGTATCGAGATCGACGCGCACTCGCTCGAGCACCGTGTCTCTCGCGTCTTCAAGAAACCGTCAGGATTCGTGTACTCGATGTTTACCACCGCACTCGTTTGCAAGCGATTCGCGAAGGCCATTTCGATATTCACTCGAATCCCTTCGAACCGTCGTACGCTGCATCCGAGTAACCGAAACATCGACTCAAAGCGACCCTCCAACTGCGCTACTCGAGAGACCAGAGAATTTATTGTTCCGGTAACTGTAAGATCGATAACTCTATTCTCGCACCTGTTTCTCAAAACCTCAAGACACTCGACACACTCCCGTTCCCAAACGCGATAGGCGCACACCCCTTCAACTCCCGTCGCGCGCTCGAGAAGATTGCGACTCTTCTCTATATCATAACTCCCACACGGTATTACCCCGACCGTTCATAGGAACGACAAATTCTCGAAATTCTCTTTCTCTCGCTATTCTCTCGTAGATTACCGCTCTGTTGCTCAGAGCGAGCAATGTTTCGATCCACAGTTTCACGGCTCTTCGTACCGATCTCTCGTCGCAGGTGATACGTGGTCGCGTCCTTTCTCACTGCGATCTATTCTTCGTCGTTGCTAGGCGCGATATTCTCGTGACACTCTAAACTATCATCACTCGGTAACCGACTCGCAACAATCATCGTCACCGATATCGCCGTCGAGATCGCGATGCGTCACGTTATGATCGAACGCGCGTAAAAACGGATCGTCGCTCTCGCTCAAAGACGAACAACTGTTAAGCGCGACTTCTTCCATATACTACATTCTTAATAATGAAAAAAACTGCCTCTCACGACTAGATATATACTCCGAGGCAGCGTCGAAGACGCGCCAAATCGCGACAATCGCAACATCCTAAAATAACAGAACGCGCGGCATCCTATATAACCAGAACATGCGCCTTCCCGTCACCGCGAAAAAAACGGGACGCAAGGCTTCGCGGAAGACGCCTAGACACAGGACGCGCGCCTAACCACAGCATTCTACAAAAATCTCTTTCCTCTTTTTACATTCCTAATAAAAATAATAAAATAATAAAATATTCTCTCGTTATTATTAACACTCCTCCACCTCTCGTCTCTCATACGTTCCCCATAACGTCCTCGGTATCGCAAATTGAAAACTTCCGGCACGTCGCCGATCCGCCTCTCTACGATGTGTAAACGAACGAGGAAGGGAAAGGGAACTGCCTCTTGCGGTTGGTTAATTACTGCAACAACGATGCGTATTAATGGCGATTCACATTGTTTTTTTATTTCAGCATATCTTGTACATATATTCATATATCTTCATATCTTGTACATATATATATACATTGTTTTTATTACTCAACATATACGAACTCATCATATTCGTATACATATTCTTATACATATATTCATATTCGTATACATATTCTTATACATATATTCATATTCGTATACATATTCGTATACATATTCTTATACATATATTCATATTCGTATAGATATTCGTATACATATTCTTATACATATATTCATATTAGTATATATATATATTTATATACTCTTATACATAGACATATACTCGCGCAAATTCGCACTCTCTATCACAATCGATCCCTCTCGCGATAATTCGCAGGAGCGTCATAGCGATACATCCCTACTCGCTGTCGCACTCGACGCTTCTCGCTTTCTCGCGCACTCCGGGTACTCTTCTCAGATCGTCGGCAGCCCGATCTATCAACTGTCGCACCAATTCCTTTTTCCGATCCGATGCGGAGTTCAAAAATTGAACTCTTAATTTCGCCCAGTATTTCTCCTGATATTTCCAGCTGCGTCTCTTCTTCTTGACTATATCCTTGATGTTATACACGTACATTCGAACCAACTCGCAATCGATCCCCTTCTCGCCCGGAGATCTCGCCTCGAGCTGTCGCCCATCCTCCAACTTTATCACGTACTGAACGAATCGGTCAATCTTCTCCTTGTCTCCAGGGACGCGAACAACGCATCTAAACCGCTGCTACAACTCTCGTCGTTTCTCCTCCTCGCCGTATCCAGATACTTCTCATATTCGTCATCGAGGTTTCTCTTCGTCGTGTTCAGACATGCCAGATACTCCCCGTACTCTCATATCCAAGGAATATCTCGAGGAAGCCTTCCTTACTATCTCGATCTCCATGAACGACGCGCGCTCGTCCAGCGTCGCGGAACTCTTGACGAAGCGAACGAAGCTCTCTCCAGAACAGTACGAGTTCAATGGACCTTTCCGACTCCACACACATCGGTGACGATATGTATAGCGTTCCTCATACGCTCGGCCTCGCGTATACGCGCGATCGGCTCCGTTCCTTGACGAAGCGCCAGATGTCTAGACAGAAACGCCATCATCAGCCGCAAATTACACGTCGTCGAATGCATAGACGTCCACATCGCGCGTATTGATCTCGGCGAGTCGATCGCATCACTCTCGGCTTCCGCCGATACCCCGTCCTGCTCTTCCCGCTCGATCGTCGGTCGTCTCTCTCGTTCCATCGTCATCGCGCGTTTCTCTTGTTCCACCACCTCGCGTTCCATCTCTCTCGAGAACTCAAACGGTTCGTCTAAGAGCGATATTACCTTCGGATCCTTCAATTGACTCTCCGGAACATTAGACTGACTCTCCATCTCGTAAATTAACGATACATCGTCGATACCTTTAGTTAAATATAGTGTTGCGGCCGTGCGGTATTCCGTTCGGCGCTGCTAAAAGATAATCAATATCAATCGATAAGAGTTTGAATAGAGGATCGGCCCTTGGCAACGCGTCGTTCTCTGACTGTTTTTCAGATTTGACGGCCAGATTCTGCGGTGGCCGGACGCGTTTCTGTACCGTTGGTTTAATAAAGAACGAGTCTTTCCTAAAACAGTGTTCTTCCTTTCCGAGAGCGCTCCGCCGAGTATCGCGATTACGAGAAGTAACGCCGCGAACGCGACAATTTATTCTAAGGCAGCATCGAAAACGCGCCAAAACCGCGGCATCCTACAAAACAGGATGCGCTAGACCCCACGGAAAACGTCGCGATCGCCCGGGGGAAACCACCCCGCGATCGCCAGGGGGGAAGAAAACTATTCTTACCGACCGAGGAAAAACTTACCCCGGCGACCGCCAGAGGGATCCACTTTCTCTCCCCGGATGCGAATTCCACGGAGATCCTATGACCCTCTCCTCCTCTCCACCTCCCTCTCGTCTCGGAGGGCTTAGGGCCCTCCTTGTTTACCTACTAACATGTCATAAATGTGCAGGAAATCATAATTCGATGGACTGTACGGCGACAAAGAAGAAATGTGTAAATTTTATGTTTCATATTCGGACATACAATCTGAAAATAAATGACGAACATAATATCTTTAGTAGGGAATGTCCGACTTTTAAGAGAGCGATAGGAGGAGAAGAAGAGAGCTGGCTGGGAGAACGCTAAATAGCAACTACGGAAGGAAGCGGAGTTAATACTATATACGAATGCGCAAAGTTTAATGGTGCATAGAGATGAGATACAGCATCAGGTTTTGTAGAAATTAAATCCTGCATTCTTGGCATTATCCGAAACCAGATTGACTGAAAAAAATCGAAGACAATGCAGAAGTGAATATGCCGGGTTATAATATAATTAGATGTAATGTTGAGAATAGAAATACAGGTAGGGTAGTTCTATATATAAGAGACGATATGAAATATGAAATAATATTAGCGAGAAAATTAGAATCAAACTGTTGGTGTGTTGCGGTAGAAGTTAAAGAAAAAAATATATAAAGGAATAATAATGGTAATATATCACTCACCAAATACGTCGCATGAAGAATTTTTGAGATTTTTAGAAGACACAATAGAGAAGTTAATAATAAAAGGAGAATGCATAGTAATAGGAGACTTTAATATAGATCTTATGATAGATTCGTTCTATGCGAAGAAGCTACAAACGACAATGTTAAATTTAGGTATGAAACAATACGTTAACAAACCGACGAGAATTGCGAAAGATTAGTCAGACAATCATAGATTTAATTTTCGCTAATAATAATGAAATAGCAGTACAGGTAATTCATGAACCTAAAATTACGGATCACCAACCGCTAAAAGTTGAGTTGAGTGCGAATAAAGTTGAAAATAAATATAGGAAATTTAGTACTAGGAGTTATAAAGAGTTCAATGTAAATGAATTTACTAGATTAGTGGAAGGTAACAAAAAATCAAGATATGGATGTTAGTGAGAAAGCGAAAAAACTTGTCCATAGTATAGTAGATGCGTTAGACGTAATAGCGTCGAAGAAAAAATTTAGAATTCCGAAAGTATGGGATGGGAAAAAGTGATATTCTGATAAAATAAGAGAAGCAGCGGATAGAAGGGACAAGACATATAGGAAAGCATTGCATGATGATACGGAACAAAATTGGTGAAATGCAGTAAAATTGAAATGCAATAAAATGCGCAAAATTGAAAGAAATGCAATAGTAAAATTAATTAGGGAAAAGAAGAAAGAGTATTATGAAAATATGATAGATCTTAATAAAGAAAATCCCACGACTATGTGAAAAACCTTAAAAGAAATAATTAGAGGCGAGTCAATAGGTATGAAGGAAGTAGAAAATATAGACTTTGAGATTTTAGGTGACACTGAAGGGTGCGAGTAAGCAGATAAATTTAATTTGTATTATATACAAAGTATTAATTGTATAGTAAAATCTATAAATATAAATAAGCCCGGCGACACAAGAAAATTATTTATGTTATTGAAGATAAAGGAATTATGGAAAATTTTGAAACAATCAGGTTAGAGCAGTTACAAAAAGTTGTTATGGAATTGCCAAAAAAGAAAGGTACGGAAAAGGGGATAATTAGCAATATATTGAAAGCAGCCTTCTACATAATAAAAGAAGAATTTGTAAATATAATTAACTCTTTGAGAGTAGGATGCTTTCCGAAAGATTGGAAAACTTCTATGAAACCAATACCGATACCAAAGATAGAAAAAGCCAAAAAAGCAAGCGACCTATCAATATGTTACCAATATTTGAGAAAGTGTTAGAATTAGTAATAAAAGATCAACTTGAAATGTATTTGGAAAATAATGGCATTATAACAGAACATCAATCAGGATTTAGAAAACAATCAGGATTTATTCATGCGAAACTGCGATTCAAACTATCATCGATGATTGGAAATTAATAATGAGCGAAAGGAAAATGTGGGAGTAATTTTCATGGATCTTAAAAGAACATTTGAAGCAATAAACAGAAAAAGATTATTAGAAAAAATGTTTTAATATGGAATTAGAGGAAAGGTATTTGAATGATTTAAATCATATTTAAATAATAGAAAACAACGGGTACGATTTAATCATAAATGGTCTAAATTTTTAACAACAGAATATGGAGTGTTACAAGGATCCGTGCTAGGACCTCTGTTATTTATAACATACATAAATAATATAATCAAAAAAATTTGTCCAGAGGGGTGCAATATAAAAATGTTTGCAGATGCAAATAAGAAGGGAGAGTGTGCGTCACGGTGGGGCCCGATTACAAACCAATCGTGAAAACTCGTAACTATTTTGCGAAAAAATACCACCTCAGCCAGGAATTGAACCTGGCTCTCCTGCTTACCGGGCAGGCATCTTATCCCTTTGATTATCGAGGCATATGATGATATTTATCGCAAATAATATATTTAGAATAACATATCAACAATACAATGATACATATATATACGTATATTACAATATACATATATACATGTATTCTTTTCGAATCCCCACGATCGGTACTCCAGAGAGATGATGGTCCTATTCTCTCGATGGATGCAGGTCGGACTGCAACGGTGACACCCTCCAACGCCATTGGCAAATATACAAATAATCCTCCTGGAGCACGACAGAAGAGATTGCATCAAGCATGACTCGAACCTCCGAATAAGAAGGGAGGGTGTGCGGATTTGCACGCTTATATATGTAAGTGGAGAAAGTAGCGCGGATTTAGAAATAAAGATGAACATAGTATTCAATGTAGTTGAAACATGGATGAATATAAATAAGCTAAAAATGAATGCAGGAAAAACGAAATATATGATAGTTAGAGGTATAAGAAAGGAAATGAAAGGTAATATTGTATTGAATTACTTGGATGGAACTATAATAGAGCGTGTGGAAGTAATAAAATATTTGGGTATAATTATAGATGATAGATTTAAACTTGATAATCATTGTGACTATATGTTAAAAAAGATAGGGAAGAAAACAAGCTTCTTGAACAGAATAGGTAATTCGATATCGATGTATACTAGATGTATGATATATAAGGCAATTATAACGCTGCACTTTTAGTATTGTGCTACATTATTGATAGCAATGGGAAAAACTCATTTATGTAATTTACAAAAAGCACAGAATCGGGCTATGAGAGTTATTTTACAATGTAATAGGTATACTAAAGTAAAGGATATGTTGCAGGCATTACAATTTATGTCGATAAAACAGAGATTACACTATAATGTATGCATATTTGTTTTTAAAATTCTGAGTAACTTATTTCCGGAACAGTTAAGAGATAAGTGTAGGGTAATAAGAAGTGAAGGAAGAATGTCATGACAAGCAGACAATATTGAAATTCAATTTAGAAGAATAGCTAGTGCATAAAAGAGCATATTATATGAGGGATTAAGATTGTATAATGTATTACCAGCAGATGTAAGGTAATGTACAGGATTGATAAATTTTAAACGAAAGTTAAAGGATTATGTGGTAAATGGAATAGAATAGTTATTTGTTTTCGTTGTTGTTTTGTTTGGTGTTAATTTTAATTTCAATTTTAATTATATTATATGTTGTATTAGTTATTAGCATTAATTATTAGTATTAGTATTAGTTTTTGTTTGTTAAAGTAGCCGAGAAGGCTAATAAAGATTAATCTCTCTCTCTCTCTCTCTCTCTCTCTCTCTCTCTCTCTCTCTCTCTCTCTCTCTCTCTCATTTTCTCTTTCCTCTCACGCATCACATCTCTCATCATTTATTTTATCATTCACTCGTAGTGAATCAGTCAGAACTGGCCTCTAAGCCTCGACAACCCAACCGTCCTAAAAAGACAGGTCCATCGTCGTCAGTATAGTTGGATTCGACAGGTAGTTAAGCGCAGACTCAAGAAATCCGAACAAAAAGTAAGAATATTGGTCGATTTAAACTCGTCAACGTCAACTACTTCAGGTCATGAGGTCTCTGTCCTTTTACTTTCACAGTCGACTTCTGATTTACACGCACAATCTTCCTTAATTATTCCCTTTTTTGAATCTCCTCTTAATTTGTTTTCCCAACTTTTCCCTGAGTTCTCTATCCCCTTCCTTTGGAACATCCATTTTATGCATTCAAATCCGAATCTATCATCGATTTCTATCCCTATTCCCCGGTCCCTTATTCTCCGATGAGACAGAGAACCTCTGTTTCCCAATTTCGAAGTAGACCTCCCTGAATTATTTGATCTCACAACTCCTCCAGAACAAATCCAAGCCTACTCTCCTTTTTAATTTTCCATCATTGATCTTATATACACATACATATACATATATCGTCTAAACATGTCATATTTTTGTTTTCATTAATTTAAGTTTATTCGCAAAATATATTTATGTATTGTATTCCCTGGGAATCATCGCTCAATATACTCTAACACTCACACTCTCCCTACTAGAAATCCTACTCGATGACCGCCGAAGATTGTAACACCCGCGATAACATATATGCACATTATTCTTCTACATCATTCTCTTGCTTCTCAAAACATGTACCTCGTTAACTATATTAAAGAGTTAATTTAGACATTTAATTGTCTTATTTTGTTTAAAATCTCTCGTTTCATTCCCCACATCCTACTGATCGCACGAGGTCTGTTCCTGGTAAGAAGAATTAAGTTTCTTAATCAGAAAACGACCGTCTAAGGAGCAGCGTCTAAGATGCAGCGTCATAGCGCTAGTATCATCGCTAACCTAGTATCGAGATTTATCAGTGCGCTCGGATTCGAGGAATCACGTTTCCACGCTTGATCTTCGAGAGAGCAGCTGTTCTATCCTTCCGAACCCATTCTTACTTCGTTTATATTTTTAATTCATATTAAGTGTACAAAAAAGTTCTGAGCTTTTTTTTTGTAAAATTCAATCTTTATTCAAAAACAAACAAAAAAATATTAATTAGCGAAATATTTCCCGTTTGCATCAACGACCCTTTTGCCAATCTCTTGGGTAGCTTGCGAATTCCTTGACGATAGAAGGATCACCGGCTTCGAAGCGATAAAGTCATCGATGCATTTTCGTATTTCTTCAAATCTCACGAAATGTGCATCAGCCAAATGATGCTGCAGCGACCGAATAGGTAGTAATCGGAAGGCGCCATGTCTGGGCTATACGCCGCGTGCGAGAGAAATTCCCAGCCTAACGCAAAGATATGGTCCTGAGTCGCTTTCGCAACATGTAGTCGAGCATTGTTATGAAGCAAGATCACTTTACGACGTCCTTGACCAGTAAATGACCTCTTTTCTTCTAATGCATCGCTCAAATTGGTCAATTGTTGTTGGTAGCGGTCTGCCGTGATTGTTTCACCCGTTTGTAACAACTCGTAATACAACACATCTTTCCAATCCCACCAGATACAGAACAAAACCTTCTTGGCGTGGATATTGGGCTTTGATGTCGTTATCGAAGGTTGACCAGGATCAACCCATGATTTTCCACGTTTAGGGTTATCATAAAGAATCCACTTTTCATCGCCTGTAATGATTTTGTGCAAAAAATCTTTTTTCCGGAACTTTGAAAGCAAAGTGAGTACAGTGTCACGCCGACGATTTTTGTTGTCTTCGGACAATTCATGCGGAACCCATCCGTCTTCCTTCTGAACCTTTCCCATCATATGTAAACATACGGAAATGGTTTGCTGCGTAACGCCAAGTTGTTCTGCAAGCTCTTTTTCAGTTTGCGCAGAGTTTATATCCAGCAGTGCTTGCAATTCGTCCGTTTCAATCTTTTGAGGGCGTCCAGCACGCGGTTCATCTTCAAGACTGAAATTTCCTTGGCGAAATTTTTGATACCATCTTTTACATGTAGTATGATTTATAGCGTTTTCTCCATATGCAGCACAAATCATTGCAGTTGCTTCAGCAGCATTTTTCTTCAGACGAAACGCGAAGTAAATGGAAAATCGAATATACTCTTTTGTTATTGCCAGTGAACACAACTGATTTTTGAGGTTATGTGCATCAAACGTCAAACCGTATGGCATTTTAGAAGGCCAAATGTCAACGCTTTAAAACCGCAAAAGGGCGGGAAGATATATAAAATTTAAATTGTTATTTCGGTTGTATGAAATCTAAAGCTCAGAACTTTTTTGTACACCTAATATATAATTTGACTAAGGTGGACTTTTAGCTCAATGTTTATAGGAAGATATAATTTGACTAAGGTAAACTTTTAGCTCAATGTTTACAGGAAGATAACTTGGCGCCAATTATTAATATCAAATCTTTTATACAAATTTGATACATTATTACAATCACTTGAGTTAAGTTGACAATGTGGAAACAAAATCTTCTTTTTAAAGAACTAAGAACTAAAGGCTAATATCACTTGGATCAAAATAGTAAGATTCTTCATTGAAAATTCAAATAAAAAATTAAAAGTACTACCATATGGGTTAGAGTAAAAAAACTCTTCAATGAAAATACGTACTACTTAGATTCGATTTTCTTAAAATAAAAGATTTTGCCAGTTAAATTTTATTTTTTATACTGAGCAAATATTTTATATTTTTTACAAATAATAGGACGTTTTCCAACGAGAGGCACAAAATGAATCATTTCATCCTTGTTATTTGTTAATGTTAAACAAGAATAAAATAATTCATTGTGTTACACTGTGTCCTTCTGTGTCTCTTGTTGGACACCCATACATATCACTTGGGTTTAGTATAGTAAAACATATCACTTGAATTTAGTGTAATAACGTAATTTTTATAGTAAGATTATAATAATAACATGGCACCAGTTATTGATCAAAAATTTTATTACAAATGATATCATTTGAGTTGAGTTAATATCAAAACAATTTTTTTTTAATTAAAACTAGTATTAGATTAGAATAGGAAGACTTCAAAAAAATACAAAGATACTAGCACTTAGATTTTATTTTTTAGTTTAATCACAATTAGAATTGAATTAGGTATGGCAATTTTGTAACATAATTTTTTTTTTAAATTAAAACTACTATCACATGGTTAGAATAAAGAGATTCTTCAATGAAGATACAAAGATATATGCCACTTAGGTTTTATTTTTTTAAAATAAAATAAAAGATTCTGTCAAATCTTATTTTTTAAATTAAATAATATACATATCACTTGAGTACATATCACTTTAATTTTATAATAGAATTATAATTTGGCGTCAGTTATTAATATCAAATTTATTTATTATACAAACAATATCATTTGAATTAAGTTAGCAATGTGAAAACAAATTTTTTTTTTAATTAAAGCTAGTACCACTTGGATTGAAATAAAAACTCTTCAATGAATACAAAGATCGCAAAGATACTACCACATAGATTTTATTTTTTAGTTTGATCACAACTAGAATTAAGTTAGATATGGCAATTTCATAACATAATATTTTTAAAAAAATTAAAACTATTACCACATGGGAATAAAGAAATTCTTCATTCAATAATGATACAGAGACAAAAAAGATACGTACCACTTAGGTTGTGATACATATCACTTAAGTTTCTTTAAAGTTTAAATTATATATGAAGATTAATGTCAACCTAATATAAAGATCAAATGAAGTGCGCCATAAGTAGTTAGTAAATTTTTCATGCTTGTAAATTTCTTTGCTAAAATGCTTTGATAAATTATAGAGTTTTTTTATCATATATGTAAAATTGATAAAATAATTATAAATAATAATAAATTGATTGATTGAGTGCTATTATTTATTATTGTAATAATATTAAAACAATATTTATTTACAAGAGTTATTCTTCGAAATGGCCACCATGGCACTTAATACACAATTAGGCACGTCGAATTGACGTAAAAATTATTCATTCAACGTCTGCTGAACAATACGCGAGTTATGTAGTGGCCTTCCGTTTTGTTGAAATATTATGTTTTGTCGTACGTTCAACGGTACATTTTCTAATAATTCTGGCAAATCATAAATCAAAAAATTATTGTACTTGGCGCTATTAAACAGACATTTCGAAAGAAATATCTTTCTCGAAAGATCCAACATACAATTTAATATTAAAAGCATTATTTGTATTGGTTTTTATCATAAAGTTTGATTTAAAATTATTCAATAGTAAGTATATTATACAATAGTAAGTATATTATACAATAGTAAGTATATTATACAATAGTAAATATTAATAATAGTAGTATCATATAATATCATATAAATAAACTTATATTGAATTATTCAATATACCGGTCCACAGATTTTTATTAAAATGATGTTGATAACTTTGAACGACATATTCATTATTTTCGTAGCTCTAAATGTGAGAATTATGGATATTAAATATTTAAATCTTGTTTTATACGTGAAGGTATTTAAGTATTTAATATTCATAATTCTCACATTTAGAGCTACGAAAATCCTAATGAATATGTCGTTCGCAATTATCAACATCGTTTTAGTAAAAATCTGTTGGCCGATATATTGAATAATTCACTAGTAAGTCAATTTATTATACTATATGATACTTATATTGTATAATTTTTAAGTCAAACTATGTACGATAAAAACCATACAAATAACGCTTTTAATCAAATTATAAATTGGACTTTTTAAAATGCCTGTAAAACTTAATAGCGCCATGTACAATAACTTATGATTATGATTATGATTTGCCAGAATTATTAGAAAATGTACCGTTTAACGTATGACAAAACATATTTGTCCAGACGAAGAGTCACCATAATTATTGCTACCTGATATGATTGTAAACGCTACAAGAAATCTTTTTCGACGCACTTAATTGTATATTGAATGCTATGGTGGCCATTTTGAATAATTCCTGTAAATAAATAAACACAGCACTCAATTAATTAATTTATTATTATTTATAATAATAATTATTATTATTAATATATTATTAATTGCTATTAATATTATTTATTATTTATTTATTTACTTTTATTTATGTTATATATTATAATGTATAAATACATTAAAATTGGATAAATAATAAACATTTTCGAACCTGTTTTAATTTTACATATTTAGTCATATAGATCTGATAATAAAAAAATTTATTAAATTTTTACCTGCTTATATATTGATCTTAAAATATAAATATATAAGAATTAAACATTCGAAAGCAATATTATTACATAATTAACAATTAAATAATATATGGCAGTATAAATATGTATCTAGATAAAAATACAGAATAAAAATTTATTAAATATCTTAAAATTTTTACCTATTTAAATATTATTAAATAAAATTTTAACAAATAACTAATTTATATATGGCAGTATAAATGAAAATATATATCTAGATCGTAAAATGTATAAGAATTATAAAAAGTATTGATCTATTTTTTGAAATTATCAATTATAATATTAATTTTTTTCTATAAATTTATCATACAAGCATGAAAAACTTATCGACTGCTTATGATGCACTTCAATCGACATCTTTGATAGTTCAATATTTTGACTATTTTATAATATTATGTTGACATTAATCTTCATGTATAATTTACTAAGCAGTAAGTAAATCAATGTTATGAATTTGCTACTGCTGTTACTTAAGTTTCCGACTATAATTTATTCGCTAATTACTTATTATTGTTTTGCTATTGCTTTCATTGTTTAATTGTTTATATTGTTACTATTGTTTTACTATTTAATTGTCAATGTTAATAAAATACGTAAATGAAATTAGTACAAATATATTAAAAATTTTTTTATCTTTTTTCACCTAGTAAATAGAAAACCTAATTTCCCACGAACTTAGATTTTAGATTCGAACCTAGAAATGATATAATCAATTTCTCAGTTTTTTATAATAATATAAACTGATTATTCTACAATATTTATAAAAATAAAAATATAATACCTGTTTTTCTTTTTGTAAGAACGTATGCACAAATACTACGCACAATATACACTTTTATTCTTTAGCACAATCCTTATCACTCGCACGTTCGTGTACAACACTTTACTTGAACTTTATCCGCCTTGTCACTCACAATTTCTCCATTAACCTATAGGCTTATACATTTAGCTCACGTGGTCGCGCTAACCAATCGCATCAATCATATGGTTTTTCGACCAATAAACATGCATAACGAAAATAGGCCGCTCGAAACGCCAGTGTGCGCAAAAGTAAGAAAAGTTTAAAATTGCTTATCACTCAAAGAGCATTCCTTACATTTTAATAAATGCTCTATATCTGTTTATATACGTATTTCTGAATGTAATCTTTGATATGATTGATATGATTTTTGCTTTTAGTCCCTCATGAATTTAAATATATAAATCAATCGTATTGAAAAATTTTACATTGAAAAATTTTACAACAGTTGCGAGGAACTAACAACAAAAATCAATCATACCAATCATATCAAAGATTTATACTTTTTCTGCTGAACGCAATCAATGTGTGCTATCATCATTAAAAAGGAAAAATATAAAATTTGACTATGAATATTGACCTTAAAGACTTTTGAAAATATTACTATCACGTTAATACGACTATATAAACCGTGAACCGTTTATAATGGACAAAATCATGGCCATGGTATTAACATCATTTGTCGCTATCATCGTCGTTAATACATCAAAATATTACGTTAATACATCAAAATACTACGATACGGTGTCTCCTGATATTACGTGTGTACGCCCGAGATACTTTGTCCTCTGGATAAATAGAATTTCGAGAAGAATTTCAAGAAAACGCGTAAGTAGACAATTAATATTAAAATATAATAATTAATAATACATATTAAAATTTTTTAATTTATTAATATCTGTTGTGCGGATCGTTTTGGGGATCGATCAAGGAGTCGGCGGGAAAGAGGCGCTCACCACTTTGTTCGACACTCAATAAACTTTATTAAAAAATTGATACAGGTTGTCCTTTTTAATTCGGACCGCGACAGACGTGACGGCAAGACGGATCTCGACGAATCCTCTCCTAGTATCGGTCTCCCGTTTTTATCCTGTTCCAGGCGACCGATCCTTGCCGTGTCATTAAAATGTTCGTCAGCGTTCGCGGTATATTTCTGGGTCGCGCGGCGGCTTTCCGCGTAAGGGCCGCGCAACCCGGTTAGCAGTTGCTTCACGTGGAGCGGTTACACAATAAATGCGCGATTAGCACGATAGCGTTGGTAATCGCTATCGCTTGATAAAATAATAATTCGTCGGGTAAAGTATCGCTTGTCGCAATCCGCTTTGTCAGCGATGGGCGTGATTGCGTTCTCGGCGCTCGCGACATATCTTTTTTTTAATATTTTTCAGTATAATGGAAATAGAATAAAATGGAAATGAACAAAATATTATCGTCCAGCTGAAAGCTGAAATAGCCAAGCTACAGCGGCAACTCTTGGAAAAAGAAAGTGCACAACTTGCACAACCTGCAAAACCTATACAACCTGCACAACCATCGTCGCAGCCGCCACAATCCTCACAGGAGACGACATCACCGGCCGAAAAACGTAACTATACATCTTTTCACTTAATTTCACTAATGTATAATAATAATTAAATATATATATATATATTTTTTTATTTTATTTGGCAGCCAAATCTCATTATTACCGTTTCTTTTAATGATAATTATTAATAATTTTGTTTAATTTGTTACAGTAAGAAGGTCGACACGGTAGAGGCAGAAGACGCAGAAGCAGACGTGGCGGTAAAAAAGTGATTTATAACTTATAACAATACATTAAATAACATATATTATTAATATTATAACAACTATACTATTAACAATATTATAACAACAAATATTATGTATTATGTATGTATCATCAATATTGTATCCTGTGATATATAAAAATATATAAAATCTTCAATAATATAATGTATTTTTTTATTATCTTAATACCCATGACATTATCCTCTCCTGATTTCTTATACTTTTATTAATGTCCTTTTAACAAATTATTTAAATAAATTATTAACTATATTAAAAACTCAAAAGCAATATAATTAAATAAAATTTTAACAAATAATATGTGATATATATGAATCTGAAATAATAAAAATTTTTATTAAATTTTTACCTGTTTACATATTGATCTTACAATATATAACAATTAAAAACTTGAAAGCAATATTATAAAATTTTAACAAGTAATATATGACAGTATAAATGAAAATATATATCAAGATAAAAATATAAATCTAAAGTAATAAAAATTTATTATTAATTTTTACCTGCTTACATATCAATCTTAAAATATATAAGAATTAAAAACTCGAAAGCGATATTATTAAACAAAATATATAGATCTGAAATAAAAAAATTTATTAAATTTTTATCCGCTTACATATTGATCTTAAAATATATAAGAATTAAACACTCGAAAGCAATATTATTACATAATTAACAAATAAGTAATATGTGGCAGTATAAATGAAAATATGTATCTAGATAAAAATACAGAATAAAAATTTATTAAAGCTTAAATATTATTAAATAAAATTTTAACAAATACTAACTAATTTATATATGGCAATATAAATAAAAATATATATCTAGATCGTAAAATGTATAAGAATTATAAAAAATATTGATTAATAAACTGAATTTAATGAATGGACTTAACGGATTGAAACTTAATGAAACGAGATTGAAAAACATTTACTTATAAGAAAAAGAAATAGGTAAGAAAGTTATAATATGTGTCCTAATTTATTTTGATTCCTTTAAATATTTTAATATCTTTTTCTCTTACAGGTTTACGCAAAATTTAAATTTAAATTTTTACTAGTTTGTGTACACAAGAATCAGAATCTAATTATTCCAAAAAAGTTAGAAACGTTCGTGTAAATAATGATGCTTTAAAAGAACTTGATGTATCAAATTTAATGATACGATGACTTTGTAGTATATAATTAGAATATAAATAATGATAGACAAGAACCGAAAAATCTAACTGAGAGAACAGTATTACAAACCATTAAACTATTATCATTGGTATACTAAGTCCTTTTAAGGCATCATTTATGTCTCTTCTAAATATGTTTCTTCTAATTATTGATAAATTTTGCGTAAAGTAAGAGTAAGAGAAAAAGATGTTAAAATATTTGAAGGAATCAAAATAAATTAGAATACATATTATAATTTTTTTATTCCTATTTCTTTTTTTTGTAAGTAAATTTTTTTCAATCTCTCATTAAGTTTCAATCCGTTAAGTTCGTTAAATTCAACATTCATTAAATTCAATCCATTTGTTAAATTCAGTTTACAAGGAAATTAAAAACATTTGTGTAAATAATAATTATTAAATCATTATCATTGATATATTAAGTTTTTTAAGGCATCAATTATGTCTCTTCTAAGTATGTTTCTTCTAATTATTGATAATTTTGCATAAACCTGTAACAGAAAAAGATATTAAAATATTTAAATAATATGTATCTCCAAAAAAATACAGATAAGAAGTAATACAAAGTTATTAGATTTTTACCTGTTTATATATTGATCCTAAAATATATCAGAATTATTTCAATTTATTATTTTCATTTTAATAGCATGTGTATATAAAAATCAGAATTTAATTACTCTAAAGGAATTAAAAACATTTGTGTAAATAATAACCATTGAGCCATTATCATTAGTATACTAGTCCTTTAAGTCCTTTTAAGACATCATTTATGTCTCTTCTAAATATGTTTCTTCTAATTATTAATAAATTTTGCGTAAACTGTAAGAGAAAAAGATATTAAAATATTTAAATCATTTAAAATCAAAATAAATTAGAACATATATTATAACTTTCTTACCTATTTCTTTTTCTTGTAAATAAATAAGTTAAATGCAATCCATTCATTCAGTTCAAATTCAGTTTATTAATCAATATGTTTTACTTAAGATTTGTTAAAGTATTTCAAGATGTCGCTTTACAATTTTTTTTTTGATAATCTTGAAAATGTATGATACATGTAATTTTGGTACAAATACAAAACAATATATTTTCTATACTATATTAATACACTTATATTAATACACTTTCGAAAAGATAATTCAGTCTTATTAATATTTAAAATATATATTTCTTATACTTTTTTTTTATACTTTTATTAATATATTTCATTAAGATCATTCTGTTTTGTTAATAATAATTAAATTAAATATCTTTTGTATCTGTTAATAATATTTAAATATCTTTTTGTTTGGATTTGATGATATCTTTTTGTTAAATTATTTAAATTAAATTAAATTTTAACAAATACTGAATTTATGATAGTAATATGTACATTAATATATATCTTGATAAAGATATAGATTGGATTATTAAATTGTTACCTGTTTATATATAGATTTAATTATTGCAAGGAAATAATTTTGATATACTGTTTAAACAAATATCATAATATGATTAAGAATTTGCACAACAATTTGTACAGATTTGTAATATTTGAACATTTGTAGCTTTCATTTCTGCAAAAAAGCAAATGCGTACGTAAAGGACAATAAAATGAAAAATAAAACTTACCTGCAAAATAATAGGCACAAACATGAGTTACACTCCGAAACAAATCGCGAACTGTCAAACTCGCCGCGAACGTCAACATCATTGACCATCAATCAAACATGCAGAAAAAGCATACTATGCAACAGTAGTAAACAATTTTTAATTATATTTCACGCCTCCTTCTCTAGATTACAACATGTAGTCTTCCTTCGTGTCGCCAGATGTCACATCGGTTTAGAGAAATTTTTAAATGAAACGGGCCCGCGTCGCCCTCACTATCCGCTATCTTATTCTCAATTTCTTTCGATGTGCGCTGGAAGTCGGATCGGAAAAAATAGTTGGTGAATAAAAGTGTCATAACCATAGTCAAAAGAAAGAGAGAAAGGGGAGAAATTTCGGAAATGAAGAAAAGACTTAAAGAAATGATAGAACAGATTAGGTCCTTAGAAGAAGGAGACGAAGAAAGAGAGGTAGAATTGTTTGATAATTCAAAAGACAGTGAGCAAGAGGAAGACATGTTAGAAGATAACGATGCTTATTTTAAGCGCAAAACAAATGTATCTTTAGAAAAAATCTTTAGAAAAAATTTTTACTTTAGAAAACAAAAGGGATCAGGTCAGGTTAAGTTTTCCAAATAGCGCTTGCACGAGTGGCAAGACAAAGACCAGGCATAAGGCACTTGCACGAGCGACAAGACAAATAATAGCATTAAAAAATTTTTTTAAATACTTGCACGGGCGGCAAGACAAAGAGCAGTATTGATAAATTCTAGAAGTGCTTGCACGAGTGGCAAGACAAAAAGGATTATCTGCTTTCATATACAAAAAAAGAAAAGAATGTGTGGAAGTTTCCTATGCGCTTGCACGAGTGGCAAGATAGTGAAACATTAGTACGCGCTTGCACGAGTGACAAGACGTTATGAGATAATAATCTAAATCACAATAGGAATGATAATTTGTCTTTTAACACTGGTCTGTATCCTTAAATAAATTCAGTTCCTTGTAGAGAAAGAGAGACAACATAAAAGAGATAAAAGAGATAAAAGAGATAAAATGTCTCTTATTCTTATACTTTTTTTTTAAACACAGAAAAGAACAAGGAAAATGATACACATATTACAGAAATAGAAAGTATCTCAAATAGCAAGCTTATTTGGATGAGTCAATATTAGAGGTTATGGAGGAAGACCCTAACAAACCACAGGCTTTAGAGCTGGATATACATTCAATCTTTTTAAAGAGATGGCGATTCTGGACTGTAAATGGCGTGCCAGAGACAAAGAAGGATGATTTATTAAAAAAATATGATAAACCATTACAGTTTGAAGCTCCGAGCTTAAATCCGGAAATAGCAGCTTCCTTAGGAGAGTATACCTGCAAGAGAGATAATTATAGAAAAGAGGCACAACAATTAACAGGTGCAGCATTATCAGCTTTAGGAGCTGCAATCATTAATTGTTCACAAGAAGAAGAATCTATAGATAAAATTGAACTCTTGAGATGGCTGTTTGATGAGGCAAAATTATTGTCTGAACTACATCATAACCAGACAAGATGTAGAAAGTCAGTTATCATACCAAGGCTATCGCGCGAAGTTAAAAATGTCCTACAAAAATCAACGTCCGACAGTTTATTATTTGGAGAAGATCTAGGAGAAAAAATAAAGGAGGCTAAAGCATTTGAGAAAATGAGCCTCAAGTTAAAAGTTCAGCCACAGAATCTCCCAAATCAATCATATAGGTCGAAGCAGCCTTTAAACTTAAGAGATCCGTATGGGACAATGCCTTATCCCAGAAATACGGGCAGTTCATATGCTTTAACACAGGCCAGAACAAGATTGTTCTTCAAAGGAAGGAAGCCAACAAACAATCTAAGGACAGATTTTGCACCAAGAAAGGGAGTTTTCAGGCTGAGAGGACAAAACAAATACAAATAAAAGTTAGTATAGCTAGTAGATTAAAAAACTTTATTGGCAGGTGGCGACAAATTACAGATAATAAAGTAATTCTAGATCTTCTAATTAATGGATATAAGATTAACTTTAATAGAGTTAACTTATAGAATTAACTTTAAAAGAGTTCATCAGAAGAAAGACCTAAAGTTAGAATTGATTCGACTAAAGCATTAAATGATATTAGAAAAGTTATTAAAAGTTATTAAAATTTTACTAGAAAAGGGAGCTATTGAGAAATGCAAAAACTCAAAAAAACAATTCTTGTCATCATATTTTTTAGTGCAGAAATCAAACGGTACATATAAATTCATTCTAAATTTAAAAAGATTAAATAGATTTATTTGTACTACTCATTTCAAGTTAGAAGATATAAGAACGGCAACAAGATTAATATTTCCTAGAGATTTTATGGCGAAGATAGACTTAGAGGATGCATATTTCTCAATTCTGATTCATAAGACGAGTAGAAAATATCTAAGATTCGAATTTTCTAGTGGAATTTATCAGTTTATTTGTTTACCGTTTGATTTATGCACTAGTTCCAGAGTTTACTAAAGTTCTAAAACTAGTTATTAATCATTTAAGAATTAGAGGATGGAAATCTGCGATTTATTTGGATGACATCTTATGCGTAGCGGATAGTTTTGAAAAGTGTAGACAAAATGTTTCACAGACAATTGATTGTCTGGAGTCGTTAGGTTTCATTATAAACAAGAAGAAAAGTATCTTATTCCCTACAACAAGATGTACATTTTTAGGCTTCGTCATAGACACTATAAAATTCTCATTAGAATTACCTGACAAGAAAAAGATATCGCTAATAAACCTGGTGAGCTCTTTCTACAATAAGAAATCATGTTTAATTTCTGAATTCGCGAAATTACTAGGAAAACTAATAGCGGCTTGTCCAGCAGTGAAATATGGATGGTTATACACAAAACTTTTAGAAAGAGAAAAAATAGTTGCGTTACTTCTTAATAATGACGATTACGATAAAAAAATGTTAATATCCAGGCATCTTTTATTGGAATTGGATTGGTGGAAATTGTCACTTAGATCAGCATACTGTGAGATCAAGAGAGATAATTTTGATTTAACGATTTTTTCGGATGCTTCAAACACAGGCTGGGGGACAAGCGATAGTTCTCAACAGGCGTATGTTTTTTGGGACAATGAACAGAAATTACGGGACATTAATTATAAGGAGTTATTAGCGGTAAAGTTAACGTTAGAAGCCCTAACTCCAAAAAAGGAAAAATGTAACATTTTATTGAGAATTAAATAATAATACAACAGCGATCTCTTATATAAACAAGATGGGAAGTGTAAGATACCCTGATTTTAACAAGCTAGCTAGAAGTATTTGGCAATGGGCGGAAAGCAGACAGATTTTTTTATGGGCTTCATACATTCCGTCAAAGGAAAAGGAAGCAAATGAACTTTCAAGAATAAAAAATGATGACACGGAGTAGGAACTTGCGCATTGGACATTTGAAAGAATCGTTAATTCTTTTGGCAAACCGGACGTAGATTTGTTTGCAACTCTGGCTAATAGGAAATGTGATGTTTTTTTCTCGAGATTTTTTATTGCGCAAGCTTCAGGAATAGATGCTTTTACAGTTTCATGGTCACAATTAAATTTCTATGCTTTTCCACCTTTTGCTATAATTTTAAAAGTATTAAATAAGATTAAGAATGATAAAGCGACAGGAATCGTAGTTGTGCCAAACTGGCCAAGTCAGCCGTGGTTTCCATTATTTAACGAATTATTAATAGATAAACCATTAATATTTTATCCGGATAAGAATATACTTTTATCCTTATGCAGAAGAAAGAGATATCCGCAGGCCAGACACATAAGTTTAATGGCAGGGAAATTATCGGCCAGGCATTTATAAATAAATGCGTACCAAGGCAAGCCATAAAAATTTTACTTGCATCATTATCTGAGGCGACACTTAAACAATATCAATCGGCCTTGAAGTTATGATGGATATTTTGCAGAGGCTCAAGAGAAGAATTCTTTAATCCATCGGTGAATAAGATATTAAGATTTTTAACGGAGAGATTCGAAATGAAAGCGTCATATGGTACTATATATACTATATATACATTCAGAAGTGCGATTTCTCTAATTTCAAAAAATAAAATAGGAGAAAATAAGATCATAACCAGGTTCTTAAAAGGAGTTTTTAATTTGAAACCGATGAGATCAAAGTATACCTTCACATGGGACGTTTCGATTGTATTGAAATACCTGGAAAAATTGTACCCGTTAGAAACCCTGTTCTTAAGTCAGTTGACAGAAAAAATGATTATCTTGTTAGCCTTATGTACAGCACATAGAGTACAAACTTTAGCAAGTATAAAGATATCAAATATTATTGAAACAAGCAATAACGTACAGATTGCAATTGATAATAGGATTAAAACCTCAGGACCAGGAAAATTTCAGTCATTATTGATTTTGCCTAAATATAAAAAGAAGTCGAGTTTATGTGTAGCAACAGTGCTCACTACATATTTACAAGTAACAGAAAAATTAAGAGGAGAAGAAAGCAACTTATTTATAGCTACAAAGAAATCATATAGGTGTGTTGGATCACAGATATTGGCAAGATGGATCAAAAAGTTGTTACACAAGAGTGGAATAGACACATCGATTTTCAAAGCACATTCGGTACGGCATGCATCTACATCAGCAGCATTTAAGAAAGGTATACATCTTGGAACTATCAGAAAAACAGCTGGCTGGATTGAGGTCACGTACCTTTGCAAAATTTTATAATAGGCCAATAGTTAAAAAACCAGACACATTTGCGAAAGCGGTTTTAGGTTATAAAAAGTAAAGTTACGATATATATTAATAAATCAGGACATGTAAGGTTTATTTTCTTTTGATTTAAAAATTTCTGATAAAAAATCCAGAGCAATATAGACATTAAGTGGTATCAAATGTAAAATTCTCTTTTGTTTATTTGGTTACAAACTCTGAATAAAGATATAGTTATGAGTGATAAAAATTAAAATGCTATAAAATATAAAAATAAAATTGCTGCTCTTCTAAATAACTACATGTTGTAATTCTAGAGAAGGAGGTGCGAAATATAATTGAACAGTCGAGCGAACTTACCTATAAGTGAAGTTCGGCTGCAATTATATGAAGGGCCTCCTTCGAAAAGATTACAATCTCTCCCAAAGATAAACTTTTAGAAAATCTTAGGCAGGTTTTCTCCCTCCCTATGTAAACAAGTTTACAGCAATTTTACGAGAGTAGTCTGAAAAGTTTTGAGCCTTGAGATGACGTTATTCGTCAAAACCATTCTAGTATTACAATAGTATATGCTTTGAAAGACTTTTGTGAAAATTTCAGCCATTTTGGACGCTCAGTTGTTGTTTGACAGTTTGTGTCAGTCGATGTCAGTGTTTTTGTAAAAATGGAAAAAATTGAATATCGTGCCATGATTAAATTCTTACATTTGAAAGGCAACGCCTTTTTACGCCTGCGCAAATTAAAATCGAGTTGGACGCTGTTTACGGGGACTCTGCCCCATCATTTGCTACCGTAAAAAGATGGACAGCTGAATTTAAACGTGATCATACCAGCTTGGCTGATGATGAGCGTTCGGGACGGCCAAAAACTGCGACCACCGCTGATAACATCGAAAATGTTCACCAAATGGTACTGGACGACCGTCAAGGTTAGAAAGATAGCAGAGGCTATGGGTATATCGAAAGAACGCGTTTGTCATATTGACTGAAGAATTGGATATGCGCAAGCTATCCGCGCATTGGGTCACTTTGGACTCACTGGGCCGCGCTTGCTCACTTTGGACTAAAAACGAATTCGAATGAACATTTCCAAGGCCCTGTTGGAGTGGTTCAAGCGAAACGAGTCAGATTTTTTGCGTCGATTCATAACTGTAGATGAAACTTGGATCCACCATTATACTCCAGAGACAAAAGAACAGTCAAAACAGTGGACTGCAAAGGGTGAACCTGCTCCGAAAAAGGTGAAGACGGTTCCAGCAGCTGGGAAGGTAATGGCGACTGTTTTTTGGGATAGTCACGGAATTGTGTGTATATCGACTATTTTAAAAAAGGTAAAACAATAATGGGAGCGTATTACGCTCATTACTTGATAAGCTGAAGGCAGAAATTGCAAAAGAACGGCCGCATTTGAAGAAGAAGAAAGTGCTGTTCCATCAAGACAACGCACCTGCTCACAGACCGCTTCGGCGGTCGCTATGGCCAAAATTCACAAACTGCACTTCAAATTGGTTGACCACCCACTGTATTCACCAGATCTGGCCCCCAGCGACTTTTTTCTGTTTCCTAAGCTTAAAGTTTCGCTTGAAGGACAGAGATTTTCATTGAACGAGGTCATCGCATACGTACACGCCTATTTTGCGGAGCAAGATGCCAACTACTATTTGGAGGAGTTAAAGAGGTTAGAGTATCGATGGGAAAAGTGTGTCGACTTAAAAGGAGATTATGTTGAAAAATAAAACTATATTTGATCGAAAAAATACTTGTTTCTATGTTAGGCTCAAGACTTTTCAGCTACCCTCATAATTACTCTCTAAAAATTGAGGATAAGATGGCGGATAGTAGAGGGCGACGCGAGCCCATTTCATTTTAAAATTTCTCTAAACCGATGTGACATCTGGCGACACGAAGGAAGTACTACATGTTGTAATCGCTTCGAAGGAGGCCCTTCATATAATTGCAGCCGAACTTCACTTACAGGTAAGTTCGCTCGATTGTTCAAATATACTGCTAACGCGTCCTTTTCGATGCATTTCGCGTATTTATTACACACGTGTATTTATTACGCGTATTTAATTATATTGATATCCGAGACACTACCGTGTTTACATCAACAATTATCGACCCTGCGAATAAATCAGGTCAATAAGTCAGGGTCACTACAGGACCCAGCGAATATTGATTCGCTAGATTCTACAGTGACCCTGATTTATCAGTCTGATAAATCCGCTGAGTCAATAAAATTGTTGATAATGACATCTCGTGACAAACGTTGCAGCCGTACAAAGGCGACGACGATAATAATAAGAATGATGATGATGATAATAATGACAACGACGTTTCTTAAAGTAAAAATTTCCAAATCGGACTTTGCGTAGTAATATCTCTTTTTGTAGGACACCTAGCAAAAAAATAAAAATACTTTTATTATGCAAATCGAACTCAAGCTCGATTAAGCCTACTTAGAACTTGATCGGTTTATTGAGATTCGGTAATTCGGATGCTTGCATCTCGCCGACTCGCGTTAAGTCACACGGTAGTATTCTCCATTGACTTGATACCCGAGACACTACCGTGTCTCCTGATAAGGTCGAAACGACGTATGGTTTCTGTTTGTCTTTATTTATATATTGTTTATTAATTATTTATGTATCGACTTTTCACTATTAACGATAAACATTATTCGCATGAACAGACCATTTTCGCTTTTATGTTCCTTATTATTTAGTTTTTAAACTATAAATAGTACTACTTTCAAGATTTCTTTATGGCCATCATTTTTTTAAACGGTATCATATACTTCTTGTAGTGCAATATGATTCCTCTAATTCTTTTGAATATAAAAGTATTAAGATACAAAGATGAAAAAGTCAACAGTTTTTTACAAGATATTTTGTATTTTATTCCATCATATTCTGAAATAAAAATATTTTGTAAACTGTAATCATTTTCTGGTAAATATATCTTAATATTTGTACACAGAAATAAGATAAGTTAATTGGTATAAAGAAAACACATAGTTGCTTTTAAAAAAAATTGTGCATTTTGCAGTTTGCAATTATGTGTTTTTGAGTGAAAAGCACTAGTGTTTTCTTTACACTAATTGATTCATCTCATTATTCTGTGTAAAAATACATTAGGATACATTTATCAAAAAATGATTAATTTATTTTGTTATACGTCCAAATATGATGGAATGAAGTAAAAAAAAAAAAAAAAAATATCTTGTAACTTTTTGATATTTGTACCTTAATATTATATATATTAGGTGTACAAAAAAATTCTGAGTTTTTTTTTATAAAATTCAATCTTTATTCAAAAATAAACAAAAAAATATTCCCTTCAGCGATTCAATCAGCGAAATATTCCCCGTTTGCATCAATGACCTTTTGCCATCTTTCGGGTAGCGAATTCCTTGACGATAGAAGCTCACCAGCTTCGAAGCGATAGTCATCAATGCATTTTCGTATCTTTTCAAATCTCACGAAATGTGTATTAGCCAAATGTATTAGCCAAATGATGCTGCAGCGACCGGAATAGATAGTAATCGGAAGGCGCCATGTCTGGGCTATACGCCGTGTGCGGGAGAAGTTCCCAGCCTAATGCAAAGATATGGTCCTGAGTCGCTTTCGCAACATGTGATCGAGCATTGTCATGAAGCAAGATCACTTTACGACGTCCTTGGCCAAAAAAGAGGCCAATAAATGGCCTCTTTTCTTCTAATGTATCGCTCAAATTGGTCAATTGTTGTTAGTAGCGGTCTGCCGTGATTGTTTCACCCGGTTGTAACAACTCGTAATACAACACACCTTTCCAATCCTACAGATACAGAGCAAAACCTTCTTGGCGTGGATATTGGGCTTTGGCGTCGATGTCGAACGTTGACCAGGGTCAACTCATGATTTTCTACGTTTAGGGTTATCATAAAGAATCCACTTTTCATCGCCTGTAATGATTTTGTGTAGAAAATCTTTTTTCCGGAACTTTGAAAGTAAAATGAGTGCAGTGTCACGCCGACAATTTTTGTTGTCTTCGGACAATTCATGCGGAACCCATCTGTCTTCCTTCTGAACCTTTCCCATTGTGTGTAAACGTATGGAAATGATTTGCTGCGTAACGCCAAGCTGTCCTGCAAACTCCTTTTCAGTTTGCGCAGAGTTTATATCCAGCAGTGCTTGCAATTCGTCCGTTTCAATCTTTTGAGGGCGTCCAGCACGCGGTTCATCTTCAAGACTGAAATCTCCTTGGCGAAATTTTTGATACCATCTTTTACATGTAGTATGACTTACAGCGTTCTCTCCATATGCAGCACAAATCATTGCAGTGGCTTCAGCAGCATTTTTCTTCAGATGAAACGCGAAGTGGATGGAAAATCGAATATGCTCTTTTGTTATTGCCATCGTGAACACTACTGATTTTTGAGATTATGTGCATCAAACGCCAAACCGTATGGCATTTTAGAAGTGTCAACGCTTTAAAACCGCAAAAGGGCGGGAAGGTATAGAAAATTTAAATTGTTATTTCGGTTGTATGAAATCTAAAGCTTAGAACTTTTTTGTGCACCTAATATATATATATATATATATATATATAATATTAAGGCACAAATATCAAAAAGTTACAAGATATTTGTTTTTTTTTTACTTCATTCCATCATACATACATATATATATATATATATACCACATACCTATATGTACCTATATGTACCTATTATATTCCTTTTAACGGAATATGTAACGCTTAATAACGAGAAATTGAACTTTTGAACTTTTTAACAATTATAAATAATTTAATCAAATTGTTTTTTATGAAGGAAAATTTTTTGCAGAGTATATAAGCAATATGTATAATATTTTGAATACTTTAAATACCTTAAATACTTTATTTCAAAATATTTAAAATATTTTTATAAATTTTTGACATATTTTTAAAACAATTATTTACATACAAATTTTACATACAACGTCTAGATCATAATTATCAAAATTATTTATTTTAATAAATATAATTTTTCATATTTCTTTATTTAAATAACTTTAATCTTTTACAATTTTTTTAACTTCTCTGATACAAGATATTAAAAATAATTTTACACATTTACTAAATATATGAAAATGTTTCAAGATATCGATATAACCATTATTGAAATTTTATGAGATTATGTAATTATTGTAATATAAAGATAAATATTTTTGTATAAATCTTTTGTAAATTTTTTTCTGAGAAAATGAAAAGAGAACCAAACCTGTCGCACGAGGCCTCCGCACGCCATCGCGGAGCCGTGCTCCGTTTCCTCGTTACTCCGGGTCACCTGACCCGCGCCGGCATGACGTATGCCCCATGTGATCGCCGCGAGCGCCGATATCGCTCGTGATGACCGTTCACATACACGGTGGTCTATGAGTAATCTTATAGCTTCGACCATCCTGACAATTACATTCGACCCCGAATGTCGCACACACATATATTAGCTATACTTTGTAACAATTCGCAAATCTTACAACTAATACTTATTTTCTAATACGCATTTCTAACTTAATTTACAATCACAGATATTTGATACATAATAGAATATACTGTCAATTATTTTACTATTGGTTTTATCCACGGTTTAATTTTGTCCGGAGATAGAATTATATTATAAGATTTTTGTGTTATGCTGAACCCTGGAATGTCCTTTATCACTGTTATTGTCGAGAACTTTGGCGAGCGTGTAAGGACCTTTATAGTTTGGTTTAAGTTTATTATTGATTCCTATTTTTCGTTGTAAGTCTCTTACAAGGACGAAGTCACCTTCTTTATACTTCGAAGGCTTTCGATGTCTGCCATAATATGAGCGGTTGTATTTATGCAATTTTTCAGCAGCTTCGATCGTCACATTCCTCGATATTTCTCTTTTGTCTACTGGATCAACTAACGTTTTTGCTATGTCTTCAATCAATATTTTCAGACTTTGATCTTCATGACCTCGTTGATCGAAACCGAAAAGAACGTTTGAAGGCAATGCTTTTATCGCTGAATTATAAGTATTATTAATAACATACTGAACCGTATTTAAATAATCTTTTCAGATTTCAGGCGAATTTATTATTTTAGCAAGCGAGCTTCTTAAGAAACGATTTACTCTTTCTACTGTTCCGTTGGCCCAAGGCGAAGCCCACGGCTACTTTTCGCAATTTAATTTTAGCGCTATTAAAAAATGATTGAAATTGCGCCGATGTGAATGCGGTTCCATGATCGGTAACTATTTCCCTTGGAAAACCCATAATATTAAACAGGGATTCCAAGCTGGAACATACTTCTTTCGAGCTCGTGATTTTGGCGGGAAAGAGCCACGTATAACGCGTAAATGCGTCTACCACTACCAATATATTTTTAAAACCATCATGCATAGTTTCGAGTGGATCGAAATGATCAATGTGCAACGTGTCGTATGGCGATGTCGATGAATCCTGCGCCAGTGATTCCCCTTCGAATCGGTGAATAGAACTATTAGGCAAGTAATACAATTGTCTATGTAATTCTTTATTCGCTTTCGCATCGACAGAAACCAGTTTCGCTGATACTTTGGTATGTTTTTTCGATTCCGCAATGAGCCATGTCATCGTGATGAGCGCGTATAATCGCGTTTATCATGGTTTCGGCGAATCGCGTGCAGTCATTTCCTTTCTTATACACTAGTCCCTGAATTAATTCAAATTTATCATTATCGTGGTATTCTAGATTATGTGCTATTTCTTGCAAGCGATGATCTTGCAATTGACGGAACTCTAGTTCTTGTTCCAAGGGCAGTGATTCCAAATACACGATTTGTCTACTTAACGCATCTACATGCTCCATCTTTTTACCCGGCCGGTGAGTTAAATTAAATTTATAATTTTGCAACAATAAAGTCCAACGGGCAATTCTCGAATTCAAATTCGCTTTATTAACGGCATGCACTAACGCGTTGCAATCTGTCATCGTAAAATTTAACCCGTATAGATACATGTGAAGTCTTTCTATCGCGCGTACTATCGCTAGCATTTCTAATTCAAACGAATGATAATTTTTTTCTGCTTTGTTTAAGGTCTGACTGAAATACGCGATTGGGGCCCACTTTCCATCTGATTGCAACTGCAGCAATATTGCTCCCAGACCGTCTATACTTGCATCGGTATGCAATTCTGTGGTTGCCGTCGGATTATACACGCGCAGTACCGGATATGAAGTATAATCTTTTTTGAGTTGTTTAAACGCTTCAACACATTTTTCGTCAAAGTTAAATTCTACCGTTTTTTTAAGTAAGTTTTGTAATGGTCTTGTTTTGACCGTATAGTCTTTGATAAATTTTCTAAAATAGTTAGCCTCAAAAATCGTTGGAGTTGATTGACTGTTTTAGGCTGCGGAAAATCGCGTATAGATTGCGTATGTCTCGGACTCATCGTGATTGTACTACTCGAAATAATGTATCCTAAATACTCTATTCTTTGCCGTAAAAACAAGCATTTATTATAATTTAGTTCAAACCCGTACACTTTTAGTAATATCAATACTTTTTTTAGAGTTTCTAGGTTGTCTTCTACCGTTTTGGACGGAATTAATATATCATCGATATAGACAATTACCTTGTCTTGGCGGATAAGCGGTTGCAAGATTTGAACAATTCTACGTTGGAATTCAGCCGGTGATTCCGAGAAACTGAACGGTAAACGCACGTATTCAAATTGCTCATTGGGCGTAGCAAATGAAAAATACTTTGACGAATCTGGATGAACCTTGATCTGATGAAATCCGTCTTTTAGATCGAGAAGAGTGAACATGGTTTTATTGCTTAAACGCGCGAGACAATCCTCTATCAGAGGAAACGGATATTTCTATTTTTGTATTCTTGATTCTATTCTTGACTCCTCGTTGGCCGTTTCCACCATCGCTGCTACTGTGGGTTGCCAGGCTGAATGCTGCGACGGGATGCCGGTACGTTCCCTCCTCACTAGCTTCGGACAAACTGCAATTCTGTGCCCTGGCTCCTTGCAGTGGTAACACACTTCTACTCGTATTAATTTTCGTTCGTCCTTCGTTGAGCGCCTCTATTTTGTCCTCCGCTGGTTCTGTGCTACACGTGTCTTGTTCCGCGGGAATGCGGTTCATTCCTATTTTGCAGGTCTTTGATTCCTTCGGTTATGTGCTTCATTTCGCTCAGAAATTGATCTACTGTCAATGATTTGAGTGCTAGAGCCGTTGCTCGCAGAGAACTCAACATTATGCCTCTGCACAGCACATCAATTAATTCAGTTTGATTGAAATTTAGATGGTGTGCTATCGCCATCTTATCCAAGGCATATTGGCGGAACGTTTCTTTCGAATGTTGTCATCTTCTGGCCTCAAGTTTTTGTAGGGCCACATAGTAGGACATCCTACTATCAAATAATCGTATTAATTCTTGTTTCAGATTGCTCCAGCTCTCCACAACTGTACCGGATTGCGTCTCATACTAGCTCTTCGCTGAATCAATGAACTTGGATGTAGCAACCAATAAAGTTACCTCGTCTGAGACCCGATACACTTGCGCTATTTTATCTATGCGACTCACCCAGAATGTGACGTTTTCTTCCTCTCTTCCACCAAATACAGGGATTTGAGATGCTACTAACATCACTGAGTTAGAGTGAATTGCCATGCCATCCGTAGCCGTTCGCTCCGAGGATCCCTGACTACGAGACGTTTGCCTCGTTCGCCGTGGGCTCTTCCGGTGTGAGAGCCGGCGTTTCGTTTTGTGGCAGGGGCCTCGCAAAAGCGGTAGCCATTTGTTACAACAGATTCTGCTGTGCCTGCTGACCCTGCAGCAGTTGCTGTTGAATCTGTTGGCTTTGATAAAGCTGCTGCTGTAGCTGCTGCTGTATCCGCAGCATAGGTTCTATCACCGCAGAAACAGCAGCCGCCAATTCCTTACTGAGTTCCCTCTTGGAACTCTGCGCTCTTGCTATCGGAGCAGTATTCATAGGCGCTGTAAATGCGAATACTTCGTTTACTGTAGGCGGAGCAGATCTTAATCCTATGAGATCCACGGGACTATTCTTTTTAAAATGCTCCATCAAAGCTTCAATTAACGCGTACCGATCATCTAAAGCCATGATCTGATACCTTCTTGCTTCCTCTTGAAACTGCTCCAGGGACATGGCTTCCAGTATTCTTCTGTCCATCATCCCTTGTAGAAATTAACACTACGGCAAGTGAAAAGGTTTTCACGACTGTCCGTGAATGGCCGCATTACGTACTGAACGCGTATCCGTGAGAAAATCGCGAGCCGAACCCGTATTCGCGAGGAAATCGCGAGCTGCATCCCACTTCTGACTTTGGCTGTAAGGTCAGGAGCTTACAAGCCAGGATCAGGAAGGCGAGTCTTATATTCGATACAAATAAAATGTTCTTTCTCTTTTTTACAAAAACGACGTCTTTATTTTAATTCGCGCACATACACGAAGAATACAAAAGAACACCGTTGGTTGCGCTCTGATAATTACAATGATGCCGAACGCTGGGCGTATACTCCGACGATACTAGTTCCTCGGAGTATTTCCACGGATTCAATAAAGACTTCACGAATTGGCTCTACGATAAGCGACGACTTGTTCTCTCTGACTCTGAGTACCAAGTGTCGCACGAGGCCTCCGCACGCCATCGCGGAGCTGTGCTCCGTTACTCCGGGTCATCTGATCCGCGCCGGCATGCCCCACGTGAGCGCCGCGAGCGCCGATATCGCTCGTGATGACCGCTCACATACTCGGTGGTCTATGAGTAATCTTACAATATGTAATATATATTAAAGTTTATAATAAAGAGTTAATTGCGCACTGTCAACAGCGCTGATTCCCATGAACCAATTATAGTTTTTCATTTTTATCGTAATGAAAATGAAAGCCTCTAGCTTTGGTTAATTCTCTTATGCGTTATGTGTTTTGCCTTATACAAAAGTATGGGTTCTAAGATTAAATTTAATCTCTGTTGATAAAAATGAGCATTAAAGGATACTTCTACTAACTTCGGTTAATTAAAGGGTCGAGGTACACACTTTTACAAAAGACATATCGCATAACGCATAAGAGAATCAACCAATCACAGTCTTTCATTATCATGATAGTAAAAATGGAAAACTATATAATTGGTTTATTTTTCTTATACTTTATGCATTGTACGTCATGCAAAAGTGTATACTCCCAGCCAACTTTTTATAATTTAGACAATGATTAGGAACTCATTGTTACGTATACTTATATCTTATATATTATGATAAATTATACTTATATCGCAATCACAAGAACAAACCATAAATAGTAAAATAGTAAAGACACTAGAAACGATAGTGACAATGAAAATCATACTAATTTCACTTCATGTGAAGTGTAATAGCCAATCAGTTTATTAATTTTTCATTACTTTCTGTAAGAGCAAAAGAACGATTACTTATCGCTTCCAACTTCCACCGCACGGCAAGCGTTCTGTATGCAAAAGCCATAAGAATGACAGTGCTGTTATTTGATTTTCATTCGTTTCCAAAGATCATGGATGTCGATGAGGACGTAAGTAATTCTTCTCCCATATTTATTTTAAATAATTATTTATACTTATTTTATTTTATAACATTTTTGTATAACATATTTAGTAAATTTTGTAAAATTAGAAATGTACAGCGAGGAAGCTTTTAAGGGAGTTAGCAAATATAACTTCCGCCGAAGCAGTTCCCGCCGCCGGAACAGCTTCCACCGCCGTCGCAGTTTCGTCGCACTGCTGTTCCCGCCGCCGCATCCAATGCTGTCGCTATTGCAATTCTTCCAGATAATTTTTTACTTACTTCGTAAACATCGAAATAAACCAATATATAATTTAATTTACATCTATTTAATTTACATCTATTTTTTTAACTTTATTTTTATATTACAAAATGGCGGCCAAGGAGGATACGAGCAGAGAGACATCGGCGGGAACAAAACTTTATGAACTTTTTATACAAATTAGCCTCACCCGAATATTATTTCAGGGGAGGAGAGCTGGAGAAAAACGAGAGGCAGAGGAAGAGGAAGAGGAGAAGATAATATATAAAACGATATATACAGGAATCTTAATGGACGTGTCAACCTTTTATCATGGAGAAATTACCGACTGTAATCTATTTTCGATCCATGATAATAACTGCTTGGATCAAATATATTTTACAAATATATTTTTTATGGAAAAATTGCATAATTATATTTTTCTATAAGAAAAGTATTTTGCACAATATTTTTATGTGAATATAAATATATAAGAAAAAAATAATATATTTATGTGTATATGAATATGAATGTGTATATGTAAACAATAAAATAAAATATAATAGATTTTAATATTAATTATTTGTGTCTTTATAACTTATTAATATTATTTTATATCTGTCTTTATAACTTTTTTTAATAATAATAATTCAATTAAATTAATGGCTTTATACAATAAACCAGTTACATATGTTTCTTCATTATTAATTAATTTTTTATTAAATATATTTCCACACCTGACATGAAAAGTAATATTTATATAATTAATGCAAAAAAATAAGTATTATAATTGATTAGAATAGAATAAAATAAGAATATATACATGTTTCTGCTATCTATTAATAAATTATTATTTTTTATTAAATATTTATATAACATATATTTGTCTATAAACATATATTTAAAAAATTAGTCTACATAGATCTTTAAAAATAATATTTAGATAATTAATGCAAAAAATAAGTCAATGTATTAAGAATGCCAATAATATGTCCTAGTAAATGTGTATGTACGTGTTTTAATGCGATTCAGACGCACCAAGTTTTTGTATGTCAGTTTGATTTTAAGGTCACTCTATTTTTAAAATATTCAGCAGAATGCGTGGTGAAAGTAGCACAATTATTATATAAAAATTACATTAATTACATTAATTATATTAATTACATTAATTTTTCTTTTAAATTTTCTATTAATCTTGTACAAATTTTCATTATTTATAATACAAATTGTAAAAACATAAAATTATAATGTCTTTTATCATTTTAAATTATCTGAATTAACCAATCAATCGACCAACTCTTTCAAAATGGAATTGACCAATCGCTTTTGTTGTTAAATTTGTTCGATAAATGCGATTGTTCAATTCCATTAAAATAATAAAATTATTAAGTTAATCGATGATGATGGAAATTATTTTAAAATAAATTAATTTAAATATTTTATTAAAAATTTATTCCTTATTCATTATTTTTTAATTGAATGTTTATGGTATTAATCATTTCAATTTAATCAAAAAATGAAAAATTTCAAAATTAAAAAGATAGATATAAAATAGTGGGGAAAATTTTAAAAAAATTGAAAAAACCTTTTTTTAACTTTCTTCCTTTATAAAGTATTTTTGGAACGATTTAACTTTTATATAAAATCTTTATTATAAAACCTTTTTTTATATCTGTTATAATTTTGACAATATTCGCTTTGAAAGAAAAAAACGATTTTTTTTTTAAGAAAAAAACTGCATATAAAGGTAGTTAACACTTACAAAAAAAAACTTGTCTTCTTTTGTGTATATTTTAACATCTTGAAACCTCATTAAAGTTAGGTGGGCGAGAATAAATTTCCGTATATTCCCTTATGTGTACGTAATTTTATATTGCTAAAGTTGTGAAATGTTTTCAATGTCGAAAAAAATGAAATAAATAAATATCTAATATGTACATGCATTCACGCATACACGCACGCACGCATGCACGCACGATATGGGTCACAATACTTATAAGCTAGGCAAACTGTATCCTATTATTTACAACTATTTATACCTTACTAACTAGACTGACAGTACGCGACTATTTATAAGTATATACACGAGCGCAGATGATGCCTCTAAGCGCGAAGAGCGCACAGACCGAATGCCGAGAGCATTCTCGCATAGAAGAAGGAACATTCTTCTCCTCGATGAAGTAGGAAACGAAGGATCGAATGTCAAGAATAGCTTAGGAAATGTAACACTCTTCTCTTCAATCGACAGGAAAGCAGGAAATTTCGCTACCCTTCCGATAGCTTTCGAAAGGTTTTAGTCGAGACAGGAACGGGATTGAGGTCGATTTATTCACTGAACCAGCTTATGTACCCGTGTTGGCTTTCCCTTCTTATATCGAATTTCCCTGTGGGAAGAGTCTCCCCAGATGAGTAATCACGTTCTTGGAACTCCGAAGGGACGGGTGATCGATCCCGAAATTAGTAATGCGGTCGTTACATGAGTCTTTTACAATTTTATCATGCGTCACTTGCGCCTAAATTTGATAAATTGTATCGAGCTTAGGCTTGTATATTGTTCGAAATTTTGCATTTGATTTACAGATTTGCGTTTACCGTTCTTAATATATAAATACTTATTGACATTGAGCATTTTTGCGCGCACGATCAGTTTGCGCACAAATACTCCTGCGTGGAAACTCTTTTCGATTCCAGTCTTTTGCCAGAGTGAGTAGCGAAACGTCGTCAAGTAATATCGCCATAGCAGCTGCAGCATACATTGTATTGCATATTTTGCGCTAACAGAGTGTAAAAAAACGATATAAGCAACAGTGAATTACACGGCTATATAAGAGTAGGAAAATAAGTGGTGCTTAGAATCTGTTAGCTGATTTAAAATTTCAAGAACGAACAATTTTATAACTTATTCGGATATCATCGGAAGATTTTGAATTTTTATTGAATGCTATCGCTTCATAAATAAAAACATGGATATTGCAATAAAAAAAATATTCTATTAAATTCTATTAAATATAAAAGTATTCTATATCAATCTTTTGTTCCACTTATGTCCATTTTCATATTATTTGGAATTATTTCCCATTTAAATATCTAATCTTTTATTGCAATTGAAATGAAATAATGTTTAGCATCCTATAATATGAGTAACTTTTCATATTTTATTAATTGAAGAGTTATTTCATTTGACAATTCCATAATTTTTTCACGCACAATTTTTCTGTTCCATGGACACGTCTAGACTGAGCATTGCTTCGCATGAAAATCGTTTCATGTATCGACAAGCGATGGATGGCGTTTGCGCATGTTCACAGTGTACGTCAAAACAAAATCGACACGTCTAGATGCGAGCATTCGTGTACGCAAACTGTTTGTGCGCACAAAAATGCTCACATTAGTACGCACCTTTAGAGTTTTACTTCGTTTTCGCAGAGAGTCGTTTCGCAGAGAGTCGTTTCGCAGAGAAGTTTCTCGGTATTACAATTATGGTTATCGTTCACGGCTTTTCTCCGAATTTAGTCACAGATATACGCGTCGTTCAAGTTTTCGAGGCGCGCGGCGGGAGATGATGCACGGAGAACGGCTCGCAGCTTTTTAACGCGGTATCGATCTGTTTGTTATTTGTTTTGTCTAAGTTATTTTTTTCAGATGAATCTTTAATTGGAAAAGGATTTAGATTTAGAATGTTGTGGTTCGGTGGTAGGTAACACTACACTCTGCATCTCAGCGATAGAGATTGTACATAAGTGCCAGCTTTTGAAGCCGAATTAGGTAGTACCCTAGTTCGAAAGTAATTCTTGCATATGGCGAAGCTGTTGGAAGCGAATTGCCGGTAGTACCTGGAAATAACACTCTATTTTTGCCGGTACAAAAAACGATAGAAGACGAAAGCAATGATGGATCGATATATTGTCTCGGTAAATAGGTGCAAATCAGAGTCAGTTAATATATCCGAGTTTGATTGTGAATCAGTCAGGTCGGCCGAGCTCGGGTTTCGAGTCTGATTCCGTAGATGATTTCATCAATTTGCCATAGAATTAGCCGAATTTTCACGACACTTTGGCGAGTTTGATGGCACGGTCAATGCAGGGCGTGGATGCCGGCGTGGATGGGATATTTCATGTGCGGGTTTACCGCCTTGATTACGTATTCATTTCGCTTCTCGATTACACCTGTTATACTTCGCGATCGATTTTCATTGCAAAATTTTTGACATTATGATCGCATAGAATCATTGTATCGGCGTCCCGACAGGTGGTGGATCTGGAAAAAATTAATTGCGTTCGGGGGGATCACATATTTAATAGAATATCATTGAAACTCTTATTTTAAATAGAAAAAGCATTAAAAAACAATATTATTTATTGCTATTGTTTATTTATATCTTTAGAATAAATGAAGTTATAATCTTTAAAAAATTATTCGAGATTATAATCCCGACAGGTATATCAATATCAAGAATAATAGATTTTTTGAAAGTAAATATTTATTTCAATGTCTTAAAATGTATGTTTCATCAAGATTTTAATGTAATTTTTGACTAATATCATTTTTCATAATTACATTTAAATTGCAGGAATATTCCAAAGAAGCAAACTGAAAATTTCGCCATAACATTGCGTGATGATGGATTGTACAATATCTTATCACGTATCGCCTTACTGGACGAAGATTTACCAGAAACAACGATTGTTAAATGCTTACTCGGCATATCAAAAGCATCGTACAAGGTTTCTCGCAAAACTGTCTATTATACTGGTTAGTGTTATTTGTTTTAATAGGGATATAAATATATCAGATTTTACATATGTATTTTGGTAATTAGTAATTATTTATTAGTAATTATTTATTAATGGGGATTGGAGAGGAAGGTTGAAGTGAATTGAAGATTGCTCTCTGATTGTATGCTAACTTTTTGTTTTATATTAATTTGTATATTATTTACAATAACATTTTTGAATTTCTGAGAAAGTAGTCGTTACGTCACTTCTCGCAAATGTATTCTCTTTTCGATTTGATTTATGGCCCATCGCAAACGGTGAGTATTTGTAAAAATTAATGAGATAGAATATGCCAATGTTTCTATGTACGTAATTGCTTTTTTGTCGGACCGAATGCTCCCTCCTTTTGTATGAGCGGAGAGAGCTCGGTTTGTGAGACTTTAATAGTCAAACGCAGATCTCTCTTCCGGACTTGGATTGGACGAATACCGTCGATTAGCATTAACGTTCATGGTAACTGCGTAAGAATATGCGGTGATCATGCAGACGTAGGACCGAGTGTCAGAATTGACTTTCCGAGCGTAGGCGATTTAACACCCCGTGATTTGGCTCCAATGTGGCTTGTGCCGCAAAACAACTTTGCTTTACAGGTAAATGATAGGACGAGGAAAAAGAGAAATCGTTTGATGACAAAGGATGAGAAGGATGAGGAGAAATATTTGAAAGAATGAGGAGGAATAGCTGCTGCTAGAATAATTGAAATTGAAGTTCTTCTTCAACGATGTTTGTCGGAATTAAGTTGGTCGGCTTGGCCGATAAACCATCGCACAGTAGGGTAAAATGAAAAGTCGTATTATGAAATTACCCAGAGCACTAAAATTTTATCCGATTTTAATATTTTATGTTTACACTAAACTTATTCAATTTCGAATAAAGTTATCAGAATTAATTTTTTAATTTTGACTTTTCTTTAAAAATTAATACATACCAGCTAGAAAATGGAAAGAATTTTGTGCTAAATTGAGTATATATATTGATATTGGAAATTATAAAAATATCAAAATTATGAAATTAATTATAATGAATGCGATATGGCTGCCATAAATAATAAAGATATTATAAATATAAATAAATCTATCATTATATGAATGGCACAAAATTCACATGTAAATATATTTTACTCGTTAGTATATTATTAATAAATTCAAAATAAAGTAAATCGAGTATAATGGATGCCAAATTGGAAATTTATTTAATTTTTCTTAAAAATAATATTGAAAAATTTTTAAAGTTGTTGACGAATCTAAAATCAGAATTGCAAAATTTGAAATAATTCAAACTTGGCTAATGCTTAAATTAAAAATATTTTTTATTTTTGTGAAAAGATCACATATTAGTATCTTTAAGTTATAAAGTGTCTTTAAGTTATAAAGTATCTTTAAGTTATAATCTGAAATTAAAAAATTTGAAAAAAATAACAATTAAGAAATTAATAAAGTTATTAGGTGTACAAAAAGTTCTGAGCTTTAGATTTCATATAACCGAAATAACAATTTAAATTTTATATATCTTCCCGCCCTTTTGCGGTTTTAAAGCGTTAACATTTAGCCTTCTAAAATGCCATACGGTTTGGTATTTGATGCACATAATCTCAAAAATCAGTAGTGTTTACGATGGCAATAACAAAAGAGCATATTCGATTTTCCATCCACTTCGCGTTTCATCTGAAGAAAAATGCTGCTGAAGCCATTGCAATGATTTGTGCTACATATGGAGAGAACGCTGTAAGTCATACTACATGTAAAAGATCAAAAATTTCGCCAAGGAGATTTCAGTCTTGAAGATGAACTGCGTGCTGGACGCCCTCAAAAGATTGAAACGGACGAATTGCAAGCACTGCTGGATATAAACTCTGCGCAAACTGAAAAGGAGCTTGCAGAACAGCTTGGCGTTATGCAGCAAACCATTTCCGTACGTTTACATACGATGGGAAAGGTTCAGAAGGAAGGCAGATGGGTACCGCATGAATTGTCCGAAGACAACAAAAATCGTCGGCGTGACACTGCACTCACTTTGTTTTCAAAGTTCCGGAAAAAAGATTTTCTACACAAAATCATTACAGGCGATGGAAAGTGGATTCTTTATGATAACCTTAAACGTAGAAAATCATGGGTTGACCCTGGCCAACCTTCGACATCGATGCCAAAGCCCAATATCCACGCCAAGAAGGTTTTGCTCTGGTGGGATTGGAAAGGTGTAGTATATTACGAGTTGTTACAACCGGGTGAAACAATCACGGCAGACCGCTACCAACAACAATTGACCAATTTGAGCGATGCATTAGAAGAAAAGAGGCCATTTACTGGCCAAGGACGTCGTAAAATGATTTTGCTTCATGACAATACTTGACCACATGTTGCAAAAGCGACTCAGGACCATATCTTTGCGTTAGGCTGGGAACTTCTCCCGCACGCGGCGTATAGCTCAGACATGGCGCCTTCCGATTACTACCTATTCCGGTAGCTGCTGCATCATTTGGCTAATACACATTTCGTGAGATTTGAAGAGATACGAAAATGCATTGATGACTTTATCGCTTCCAAACCGGTGAGCTTCTATTGTCAAGGAATTCGCAAGCTATCTGAAAGATGGCAAAAGGTCATTGATGCAAGCGGGGAATATTTCGCTGATTAATATTTTTTTATTTGTTTTTGAATAAAGATTGAATTTTACAAAAAAAAGCTCAGAATTTTTTTACATCTAATAAAAGATTCTTTAAACGAAACAATCAGAAGTTAGGGTAGTAGTATGGTTATAAAGAAATCGAGCGCAGATCTTGTAGCATATGATTTAATTATGGATTAAGTATTATATGAAGTGTAAACATATCGGCTTACTTTTAAACCATCCTCAGTACAAATACAGTTGACATAAAGCGTAAGATGATGGTGAAAAAGCTCTTGATTATGATTCTTTGGCAAGGAGACTTATTAAACATCCTATAGACAACTGTCCAAAACGCAGTTGCACGACGGATGAAATTGTTACAAAATGTTAGGTACAAATTGTTAACAACAAGCTAGAATAGTTATAGAGATTTTTTTAATGTAAGGAATAGCTAATGAGGAACTGGGAGTAAAAACAGGATGTAATAAAGAACATAATCATCTTATCTCTAAATCACCACACAAGTACTTCGCATATATGTAATAAATAATTCGTAAGATAAAATACAATGGTGATTAAAATACATGAAATATAGTCATAACAAGGTCCAGTTTTTAAATTTAAAATGTCTAAAAGATAATAAATTATAATATATTAGAAAAAGATATAGTAAAAAACACAATCAACAAAACGATTACATCGTCCAATGTCAAATTGTAAAATGGTAACAATTGCCGGCGGTAAAAACAGATGTAATTACAAAATAGGAGGTGGCAAAGTTATTTAAAAGAAGTATGATATATTATTAATTTGATTATTTGTTTATGAGTGTAAAATAAACTCGATCTACAACAATTCGGTATCTGTTTTTAGATATAGACCGTTCTTTTGTCTTTCTATATATATTATTTCTGAGATTAACCATTTGTTGTACAAGTTCTTAACATCCAGCATTTTCACGCTCTTCCATTCAAATTCATGTTTCATATAAAAACTCTGGTCTGCAATTACAGAACGGGAAGATTCCGAGTAGTATGTCTGCGATGTGAAATCCGAGTATTTAATAATCGTTCCATTTGTTCCACATAAAATGCATCGCAATTTTGGTCGTAATTAATCTCGTATACGACATTTCTTTTTTGTGAATTTGATAGGGAGTTTTTATGTACCCTAGTGGCACCACGAAGATTAATATTATAAAATGCTAGTCTGAAGTTCGAGTTTTTAAAGATGTTGGCAAATTTCTTGTATATTACTAGTACTATCACTCGTCGATCTCCAATTTTGCTTATATATTAGATTTTTTAGATTTAATATCAAAAATGAATTTCTTCGGGTAGTCATTATCGAGTAGTATGTTAACAATAAATTGAAGGTTTTTCTCGTAAAATTCCGGATGCGAAAATAAAAATGCTTTATTTTTGTATCAGGGAAATGGCTGTATGTATCTTAGACTGGCGCCTAGTTAGAATTGTCGAGGCCCTCTTATTATGATGTAAGACTCTTACTATGATGTCAGTGATTAACAAAGGGTTAATTTTGGTCACCTTAATCACTGACCAGCTCATTGATCGGATTAGCCTTAAGATCGAAGCTCCTCTATCCCCTCGCCATGGGCCCGTGCCATCTTTATGGTGATCTGCTCGATCCCATAGCGCAACTTAAAGTCCAGCTCCCTCAGTTTGAGCAAGATGGATTTTAAGATGCCGAAAACGAAGTTTCTTCCTTCAAGGGAAGCTCCAACGTTTTCGGCAAAGATATGTCAGCCCTGAATGCCGACACCTGGATTCTGCCTCTCCAGCAGCGCCAGGATCGCAGCCATAGGTTTCGGGGATCCCGGAACCCAGGCCATAGTCCTGTGCCGCCTTTGACGCTCCTCCAAACCCACCATCCTAAGCCCAGCGCCCTTCCAGAACACGATGCTGCCTATCCAACTCTCAAGCCACACGAGTGACTCTACGTCCGTGCCCTTAACAACAATCGCGCCATTCTTAAGGCTAACCGGTCCCACAAATCTAGGCAGAAAACCCTCCTAGATCCTTCCCATTTCTGCCAGGACCACCCTCCTGAACAAGGTCAACTGCTCTGGAGTGATACCCCTCTCGGGATATCCCTCTAGAACAACCGTCCTCGCCAGCGGGTCGGCTGTCACCGCATAGGACCCCATCTCCTAAGCTCTAAGTTTTTTCGTAGCCCTCTTGATTGAAAGTGGGGTTTCTCCAAAGCCCGCGCTTGTAGGCTCTTTCTCCCCCGCCTCCGATTTTGCTTGGGCAGCTGAGGTGCAGAAAGATTGCTCTTCTGCAAGAGCCCTCCCTGTCCCTCTTAGCTCTTCTCTTCTCCGCTCTGCAACGGTTCCTCTTACGAGGAGCCTCTGCGTCGCTTGCCAAGTCTCCGTTTCCTCTCGAGCCCAAAAGAGCCCGTTCAGGAATAGGAGTCGCTCCTTCCTCCTCGGTAGCGGTCGCCTTGCCTCCCGAGCCCATGCGGGCCTATTCCTGCGGCGCGATCATCACCATCTCCCATGCCCTTCGCAACCTTCAGTCTCCATCATTTTGTCGTTTATAGTTTTATCAAGTTCAACATCCATGATGTTCTCACGAATAGCTAGGAACGAATGAGGTCTGTCCACGCAGAGCCCTACATGCGTGAATAAGGCTAAATACTCTGGGATTTCGCCCGCTTCTCCAGAGGCATCGTTAACGATACTGCACCCTCAGTGCCATGCAGCCCTCACCACGATAGCTCTCAGCTTGGCTTGGGAAGATGGCTCATGGCTTTCTTGATCCCACACAGGGTTTCATACCTGGGAGACCAGTTATCACCGTCACTGTCCGGAGGGTTCCCCGATCCCACACAGGGTTTTATACCTGGAGGACCGAGCCCCCCTCTCTCCTGCATGTCCTCCTATCCGTTATCCGAAGATGTGCCCGATGGGTATTTCGACACGAGAGATGACCTAAATTAGCAAAATGCAATATAAACGCCAATATATGATTGCTGCAAATTTGTGTAAGACAAATATCCTTGTCATATCGTGATGAAATCACCTCAATGGACACGTGTTAAAATTACAAGCTTACAATTTCACATAGGTCAATGATACTATGTGATATTTTTTAAGAACAATTGATGTTCCTCGCAATGAGATTATTTCATTGGACATGTGTTAAAATTAACGCAAACTTGCAATTCTATATAAATCAATAATATAAAATATGTTTTTTAAGAACAATCGACACATGTCTCGTGATGAGATCATCGTATTAAAAACACGATTATTACATTTTCGCATAAGTCAAGCACCGATGAGATCACATAGAATAAACTTTAGACATCATTTGATGCAGTGAAATTAGGCACCGTATTATGCAAAAATATTCTAAAGAACGCAGACGATAATCATCATTGATAAGATATAATGAAAAGACTGACATGTTACACGTCCTATTATTAACTGAATTGAGAATTAATACATTAAAAAAAGATAATTAATATGGAAAAAATTGATCGTGATCTTTTGAAGCAATCTATTCGGTTGAATTCGAGATTAGAGTACGTCGCGTGAGAGCAATGATATGACAAGTACATTGAGTCACTAGAAGAACATGGTCGAATTAAACGTTCGCGATTATTGATTAGTATTAAACAATCATTGGTCGCACAGATAGCGCAACTCGAAAGTTTGAAATATTCGATACGTCAACATTTGTGAATGCGAGTACTGAATATAGCGGGATATATAGAACTCAGATGGCGCGAAATTGATACGGCGTTCGAAAGCCGAATATTGTTTGGTGCCATCATCAATACCAAACACATCGAACCTTGTCCTTGAATTTTTCAAGGATGTGAGGGATATGGTGCTCGGGCGTGTGCAAAGTATCATGCAAAATAGTAAATACAATGTTTAACGTGAATTTGTTGCGGATGACAAATGTGCAAATACAAGTATTAATACGAAAAACTGTGAACTCTTTTGTACGTCCTATTTACGGACATGGTACGAGTTGCGCGTTGTTGAGCTTATCTTGGCATTCCTGGAAGAATTTCAGGAACGCGATAGCAAATGCGCGTTGTCGCGTATAGTCAATTTGATCATTAATATAACGAGCACAATCCTCTGCACGCGGACTGTTACATCCAGTTACCACGAGAAATTATAATGAAGAAAACAGTGATCAAGGTACAGTCCACAGACAATGCATGTTTCGTCTGAACAGTGGATGCTCTGCATCTAGCTAAAAATCATGCAGAACAATAACCTTGTATCCACATTACACATCGGTACTCAATCTCTAAAATATTGAATTTCCCATAATGTTGAACCAAATTAAAAAATTTGAACGTCTCAACTCATCTCCATCAATGTGTGCATCGAAAAGAAAAAAGAATTTTTGATTCTTCCGAACGAAGAAAAGCATATCAATCTGCTGTATGTGCAAGATCCGTGAGATGACAATGCGGGACATTTCACGTGTTTAAAAATTTATCCCACTTCGTAGGCTCACAACTAAATAGAAAAACAGAAAATAAGAAAAAAGGATAATAAATTTTTTTGTGATCGGTATATACATATTTGAACAAATTGTAAAATATTTTATACTTATTTTTTTAAAAGACTAAAATAATCATATTTCTTGATGTCCATTAATGTTTCTTGGCAGATTTTACGCGAGAAAACTAGAAAAATTTTAATAATGTTCCGCACTGTCACGTTTACAAAAAACTGTTTGCACCAGACGAAAAGCGGATACGCGATCATTGCCATCTGACCGATTTAAAAGTCCCGCGAATTTAAATTATAATTTAAATTACGAAGACTCGCATTGTATTGTCGCACTCGCGGCCGGTTCACTCGCGTCACACTCACGCAAAGAAAGGAAGAGACAATTTAAAAAAAAAAACACACTTTATTATGCACTAGCATGGGAACAACAATAAGAGCTTTCACAATTAAATAAGAATTCGCCGCGACACAGCTCAAACTCGCGCGTCGTGCCGACGACTCTCTCACCAAAACAACGCTTGACAACCGCTTGACGATCGCGTCGACAAGGATCTTCAGATTGGAAATGTATGAGGATAGCGTCGAGCGGAACACCGCTCGGTCGTAACACTATCCCCCTCCTCTTTGAAATTGTCGTCTCGACAATTCCAGGGAACTCCCTCGCAGAAAAGTCGGCTTCTTCTTCCATGGTGAAGCTCTCAGGGAATCTGTCGGCTTCCTCTACCTACCCTCTTCTAACCCGAGCTGCTGCTGCGGGTTACCGAGCGCCGTAACCCAAACTTTACCCTTCCAGTCCCAAACTTTACCCTTCCCTTATCAGTCCCAAACTTTATCCTTCCCTTCCGTGCCGCTGAGAGGTCATCTTCCCTCTTTTTTTTTCTTCCGTGATGCTTCTTTATCTTGTGCTTGTGTCTTGCGCACTTCTCTCTTGAATCTTCGGACAAGGAAGGGGGAAGCTTTCGTAGACCCTTCCTTATGAATACTCCAAGTCCCCGCCTCGGCATTTTCCCTAAGTCCCTCGGAAAAACCACGGTTCAAAAAAACCGAGGGCGAGGCAGACTTCTTACAAAAAAGGATTTCCTTAGCAAGATGTTCAGGCAGATAATAAAAGATCTTCCTCTTTAAGAGATACCAACAAACCTCAAATAAGAAACATAAACAGTATCTACTTAAAGAACTTTAAAAAAAAATTAATTATTCCCTCCCAAAAAAATGAAATATGTATATATCTTTTTTTACTTACACTTACAGGCTCAGCTTCGATTCTTTTCCTTACAAATTTCTTTTCCTTTCCTCAAATGGAGCTAATCTATCTAAATGTACTACATTATTTTTATGCCTTTTTGTTTTTCGAATGCAATAAACTACATCGTTCATTTTCCTAACTACCATAAGGTCTTCTCAATTATTTTGTAACTTGCTCTACCTCGCATTCTTTAAAGATTATAAAACCAAACTTTCTGGCCAGGCACAAAATTTAATCGCCCATTTTTCCGATCATAATTCATTTTTATCCTTTGCGATCCTAAATTCATACGTTGACTCGCAACATTTTTATCCTTTGCGACCCTAAATTCATACGTTGACTCGCAACATATTTGGGTATGAATCAGTTTCTCCTTTAATGAATATTCTCCTTCTTGGGGAATATTACTAGTTCCAGGAGGACAACCACGAAGAAAATTTAACGGCAATCTTAATTCTCTACCCACATTCAGTTCTGCAGGAGTAAAATCTGTGACCTCATGCTTAGAAGATCTGTAAACTAATAATTCTAAAGGGACCCAACGATCCCAATCTCTCTGGTTTTCTGAAACAAATTTAGAAAAATAATTTAACAAAGTCTGATGTTGTCGTTCCATCTGACCGTTAGATTGTGGATGAAGAGGAGTAGTGCGAGTTTTTCTTTATTCCTAAAATTCGATATACTCCTGAAACATTCGCGATTCGAAATTCCTTCCTTGATCCGTATGTATTTCCAATGGCACTCCATGCCTAGATACTATCTGATTTATAAAGACTTCTGCCACCATACAAGCTTTGATATTTCTCAGTGAAAAAGCTTTCATCCATTTTGAAAAACAATCAGTAACTACTAATAAATATTTATTCCCGGAAGAAGAAAACCGGTAAGAAGCCTAACACATCTATCTGCAATCTCTCAAAGGGAGCACCTACATTATAAATCTGAAAAGCAGATTTTCCTTTTCCAGCAGGACCTTTTTTAGTTACACAAACTTTACAGGTCCTGATCCAATGTTCTACATCTTGTTTGCATGTCATCCAAAAGAAACGCTTCCGAATCTTTTCAAGAGTTTTATTCTAAAATGTCTCCCTGCAGAAGAATCATGAGCCTCCTCCAAAACTTGTTGCATCATTTTATGAGGATCAACAATTTGAAGAATAACAGTTTTCAAATCAGGAGATTCCCATCTCCTATAAAGGACTCTATCCTTAATAACCAAAAATCCCATTAAGACCAATAAATTTTCGAAAAAGCATTCCCGGAAATAATCTCAAGAAGAGGGCGTCTACCTATTTCCTTACTCCGAAAAATTTCAACAATCGAAGGATCTTCTAACTGCGCTGATTGCCAATCCTTCGATTCCCTTCCCTCTAAAACTATCCTTCTTAAATATTCCCCTTTATTTTCCTCCTCTTTTCTTTTCACTCTAACACAATAATTGCAGTTACCTTCCGCACAGAGGCGTCTTGATAATCTATTAGCGTTCCCATGCGATTTCCCTGCTCGATGAAAAATTTCGAAATTATATTGCTGAAAACGTTCCAAACCAGCGGGCCAACTGACCCAGTTTCCTAAAAGACATTAACCAATGGAGAGAAACATAGTCAGTTCTTATTAAGAATTCTCGTCCATATAAATAGTGATGAAAACTTTTCAAAGAACCAACTATTACTAACAACTTTCTTCGAGTTGTTAGTAACATAATAGTGTTCGAGTTACACAATAATTTCTTTCGGTTTTACTTAACACCCTACTAAAATGAGTAATTACTCTCTCCTTTCCTTCTTGAATCTGGGATAAAACAGTACCAATGCCATGATTCGAGGCGTCAGTATCCAAAACGAATTTTTCTGTCTTGATTGGAAAGGATAAGACAGGGAAAGAAATCAAACATCGCTTAAGCTTTACAAATGCCTCCTGACAATGTTCATCCCAAACAAACTTACACTGTTTCTCTGGCAAGGAAAATAAGGGTTTTGCAATTTGCGAAAATCCTTTAACAAATTTCCTATAATAGGAGCATAATCCCAAAAAATTACGAACTTGCTTCTTATTCCGCGGAACAGGTCATTCCTGTATGGAAACTATCTTTTCAGAGTCAGTAGAGATTCCTTCTTCCGAGACTTCATGTCCTAAATATTTAACTTTCCTTCCAAACAGGGAACATCTCTTTGGATTTATTTTTAAATTTGCTGCTCTGAGACGAAGAAAAACTTCCCGTAAATTAGCCAACATTTCTTCAAAGATTTTACTGAAAATCACAACATCGTTTAAATAAACCAAATAGATTTTATTTAATATCTGATGAAGAATCCTTTCCATTAACTTCTCAAAAGTTGCCGGGGCATTACATAATCCAAATGGCATCACAGTAAATTGCCACAAACCGTTACCTATTGAGAATGCCGTTTTTTCCTTATTTTCTGAACAAAGCTTCACCTGCCAGTATCCACTTTTCAAATCCAACATGGAAAATTAATAATTTCCTGACAATCGATCAAGAAGATCATCCATTCTTGGCAATGGGTAACAATCCTTCTCAGTGATTGCATTAAGCTTTCTGTAATCCACATAGAATCTCAACATTCCGTCCTTCTTCTTTACCATAATCGCAGGTGAAACCCAAGGACTGTGGGATTCTTCAATCACCCCTTGCTGTTTGATCTCTTCAAAAATTTTCTCCACCTTATCTTGCATCTGTAAGGGAATACATCTAGGAATCTGCTTAGGACTTGATTTTCCTACAGAAATTGAGTGTTCTATTACCAAGCAATTTCCCGCTACAATATTTTCCGAAAAGATATCCTGAAACACCTCGACAAATTCAAAAAAACTTTTCTTTTGTAAATCATTTAATTCTACCAAATTCCTATTGAAGAAATTTAATAAAAACTAAATGACATATATATCTTTCTATTTATTCAAGACTCTTCCTTTTCTAACACAATTTAACTTTAAATATCACAAAATTGATTTAATCAATTATATTTTTATTACAAAAAATTAAAGAATTACAGTACAAAATAAATGATAAATATTTATTTAAATAAAATAATTTTTATGTAAAAGCAATTGGCACTGCTCGACCGAACTACTATAAATAGAAGCAAGATTTATTGTTTAATATGATAATTACAATAATATAGGTATGTTATACAATAAAACTTAAACTAAACTTATACTAAATTTTAAACCTGTTGCGTATAATCGCGTTTACAATACATGCCTTATAAATATAAAATTTAATTCTACATTTATAAAGAGAACACTAGGTGACTAGTCGGAGTATTTTGATGCATTTTATACAGGCTGTTCTTGAGCGAAAAAACAAAACGATATGTGTCCGGCCGTTCTTGCTAATGGTCCAGTTTCGAAGAAATTGATTTTTAAAAAATGAGTTTAATCGGCCAATATATGAGCGAGACGTTTTATACGTTTACTCGTCGCCATTAAGCAAACGCAGCAATAATGTAGTTAATAAGACGTTGGCTTTGTACGAGATAGATCGCGTGTTCAAATCCTGTCGCGTGTACTTCTTTTTTTTTTATTAAAAATTTTCATATCTATAATTATTTATATTACTGTAGATGTTCGAACAAAATTATTTATTGGATTATGTTATGTATCGGGACTGAGGTTTAAACAAGACCGCGAATAACTAAAGAATGAATAATATATTTGGAAACTGAGATGTGAGCCACTTAGCGGCTGTCGGGTAACTGCGCTCGAGTCGAGTCATAAGAAATCAATCCGATTCGGAGCAATTCGGAGCAATCACACGCACATTGCGTAACTATAGAACCATACATAAATAATGCGTATTTTCAATATCAAACTTCCGAGTATCTCGAGACATTATAATTTCCTCCCCTTCTTGTTTGTCTTTATTTGAGCCTTTCCAAACGTCGAATTACCTTTTCCGGACTTCTAACATTTTCCTCTTCGCAATCACACTCATTTTTTCGTGTTGCTTGCATCGTCAAATCGTATAATCTGATTTACGTGACGTTTCCAGATTTTACCAGACGTAATCTCCACCTGAAATATCACAGGTAATAATCTCTTTATGATTTCGCCTTTAATTTTTTTTTCATTACGCTAAAATCGTCTACAAGGACGACGTCACCTACATTGAAATTAACATTACGATTACCTTTTCTGCCTATTATCTGTGTGATTTGCTTCGTGTTTATCATATCGCTCACGTCAGGTTTAAGTAGATCGAATCGAGTTCTAAGCTCGTGCTTATATACCAAATATGCTGGACTTCGATCAATCGTGCAATGCTCCGTCGCTCGATGATCGAATAAAAACAAATCTATCGCATACTCAAGATTTTTACCGCTCTTTACTATTTTAGTTCCTTTGTCTTTGAACGTTTCCACAAAGTTTTCGGCTGCATTATTCGTCGCGGGGTGATGCGGCGCGGAAAAACTGTGTTTGCTTTTAAGGAATTCTTTAAACTCTAAGCTTGTGTATCGTGGATACTGGGTATCGTTATCGGTAACCAGGTGCCGTGGCAGAACCGAGCGAATAATTTTCTAAATTCTTTTATTACTTCGGAAGTCTGAATGCATTTGCAATATCGATTACTTCCGTCCATTTAGCATGAGCATCGATTATGATCATAAACATACGACCAAAAAAAGAACCTAAAAAATCAGAATGAATTCTGGACAAAACCACGTTTTGGTCCAGAATTCATTCCGATTTGGAATCTGGATGCGTGTAACTCTCGCAGCACTATTTCCTTCACTCTTTCTGGGATGACAATTCTGTATCCCCAGAAAAGGCATTCCTTTTCCACTATTAATTTATCCCTTTTTGCATGACATTTTTATTCATACTCACTTAGCTCTTTCACATTTGGCCACTCATTATTCACATACCTTATAATTTTACTCAGCACTTCATCGCATTTTGTTTCTTTCGCAATTTCTATCACCTTTAATGATTGGTATCTCGCTTACATAATTCACTGCGGTATACTCGCTCTCAAACTATCATTGATAGGGAGCCTGGATAGTGCGTCACAGTTACCGTCCGGACCTAATGTATTCTATATAAATCTCGAAAGGAAATACGACCATCTTTGTAATCTGCTAATTATTATTAACGAAATCTCTTGTTTTGGACCAAAGATATAAATCAAAGACTTGTAGTCCGTCCTTAAGATAATCTCTTTACCGTAAATATAATTATAAAACTTTTTAAATCCGAATATGATCGCACTGGCTTCCTTATCAATTGGTGCTCAATGCAGCTCTTTTGTCGGTATTATTTTGGACGCGTAAGCTATTGGTTTCTCCGAGTATTTATATAATAAAATCACAGATAGGCCGTAGGATGAAGCATCGCAAGCTAATACAATCTCCTCATTCCTATCATAATGAGCCAAAACTCTCGATGACGTCAACTCTGTTTTTATCCGTTCAAACGTGACGTCGCATTCTTTTGACCAAGTGAATTTATTTTCTTTCATACACTCGTATAGTGATTTCAATTTATTGGCTCTATCGGGTAAAAATCGTGCATAGTACGTTATTAGGCCTATGAACGATTGCAATTGCTTCGTGTCTTTGGGCCTCGGGGCGTCAACAATAGTTTTAATTTTCGTGAAAGATTTGTGTAATCCCTCTTTATCACAAACCCGAGAATGTCCAAGCGTTCCTTAAAAAAATCACATTTATTTATATTTACTCTTAGCCCATTATCTTCAAACCATTTGAAGGTCCTACAAAGCGTTTGCAAGTGTTCGTCGTCATTTTTGCCGGCACAAAAATATTATCAAGGTACGAAATAACGTTATCAATTCCGGCAAGATATTGCTCGATTTTCCGTTGAAAATCGCCCGGTCCTGCTCCTATTCCCTCAGTCATTTTGATATATCTATATAACCCCTTATCTGTAATAGTTAATATCTCGAACTTTCCTCTACCGAGATCTGCATATATTCGTGCTCCAAATCAATCTGAGAGAATTTTGTATCGAGGGACTAGGACCATCATCTCTTTGGAGTACCGGTTGTGAGGATTCAAGAGAATATACATAGAGAATATACAAGAGTATATACAATATATATATTGTGATATATGTATATATGTGTGTTATTGTATTGTTGACGTTATTCTAAACACGTTATTCTAAACACGTTATTTGCGATAAATATTATCACATGCTTCGGTAGTCGAAAGGATAAGATACCTGCTCGGTAAATAGGAGATCCAGGTTCGATTCCTGGCTGGGGTGGTATTTTTTCACAAAATAATTACGAGTTTTCACAACTGGTTCGTGGTCGGGCCTCGCCGTGACGCACACCCTCCCTTCTTATTACCATTCAGTGCTGCAAAAATCTCATCTATTAATGGAATCGGATGACGATCAATTATTAAACTCGGATTTAATGTGAACTTAAAGTTATCACAGATTCTAATTGAGCCATCCTTCTTTATTATCGGTATTATCGGTGTTGACCACTCGCTGACATCAATTTTCTCAAGATGCTTTAGTTTTAACAACCGATCAATTTCATTTCCTTCAGCGCAAGAGACAGTCTTCTTGCTTTGAGTGACATCGGTTTTCTTTCAAAATAATTTTGAGCATGCCTTTATTATATATTCCTGGACCTGGACTGAACAACCACGGAAACTCATTTTTAAAAATCTTTTATAACGCCGTTAAAATCAATTATCTTATTACAATTGTTTTGATCGTTTATTAACTCTTTTTCTAATTTTAAAGGCCACATTCCGAATACACATAACCATTGACGACCTATTAACGTCGGTCTGGACCTTGTCATTAGTATGTCAGTAATGACAAGGTACTTAACGTTGCTTTAATCCCCTTAAATTCTACTTGCAAGTTGTCTAGAAATCCATCCTGTTCGAGTGAAAGCTTACTGTACGCGTTTAACTTCTTGCTTATCTCATTAATCTTTATCGCGGAGAATAATCGATCTTTAGTTTCTCGCGAAATTACCGACATATACGTGTCAACTTCCATATTTACTTTGATTCCGTTTACCTTGACATTCATCGCTATTGGTTTTGCTTCGATGTTACAATTCATATTTACGATGTCGACTCTTGTGATTCTCGCGTCGCTATCTGCTTCCAGAGTAAAGAAACCAGAGTAAAGAAAGGAGTATGTCTCCTCCTCTTCCTTGCCGCCATCAGTCTCTTCATCCAAGGATTGAAGGTTGCCCTGCTGCTTGTTCCGTTGACATGCTGCTGCCAAATGCCCTTTTTTCTTACACGTGTTGCTTTTACCACAACAGAAGCACTTCTTCGGATTGTTGTTACTGTTGAAATTCTCTACTTGGTTTCTTCTTCTTGAGGAATCGTTTGTTATTGTGATTCTTAAACCTTCCACTGGCTTGCTATTTTTGTCCCCTCTGCTTCGTCTGTACGAAATTTACATCAGTTTTTATGCTCGATCCTGAGTTCAGTTTATCTGTGGTTAAGGCGTTTTTTTCGATTTCTTCCGAGGCGATAGCAATTTTTTTACGCTTTGGCATACGTTAGATCTTCTTCTTTGAATAGCATGGTTTTTATATTGTGATTTTTTAATTCACATACGAGCTGATCTCTTATTGCCGTATCCACACTAGCAAAGTTGCAGTATAGCGACGAATTTTTTAGACCGCGAATTCCGCTACCGATTCAGTCGCCGTCTGTTGCGCCAGATGAAACTTGCACCTTTCCATCGCTTCTGATGGTTTAGGGCATAAGTGATTTTTTACTAGCGTCATTAATTCCAAGTATTCCTTGGAAACAGGCTGGGACACACAAATCACGCACTAGTTTGTAGATTTCAGCGCTGATTTTAGTTAACAAAACTGCGACCTGTTTATCTTCACCGATATCATTAGCAATGAAATATAACTCGAGTTTTTCCGTGTACGTGTCCCAGTCGTCTTTCCCGAGTTCGAATATTAACTTTGTATTACTTTGTGCCATCGCGCGAGTTATCCCTTTCACTTGCACTGTATTTGCACTTGTCGAGTCTGTACTTGTTGAATTCCCAGTATCGTTAATAGGTTTACTGGGTTTCTGAATTTGTTTTGACTGGTTCACTTTACGTGATTTTTCAAAACTTTCCGAAGTGCGTCTATGCTATTGGTTTCGATAACCACTAAATCGGGTGCGTGTAGTGCAGCTAATTGTTTTAACTGTTCCAATTATTCCAGTTTAGATAAATCATAGATCCACGACATTTTCTTATAGTCAATTGTGATTGACTTCGAACTACCAGTCTTTTTCATCACTTGACATTCGTATACGAGTCACAATGGCTCGTTTAACTCACTTCTTCATCCGATTACTGCCGCAAAGTCTATTTTCATAGCTTTCTTTTTTCCAATCTGGATTCGTATTACTTGCCAAAATTGTTATGTATCGGGACTGAGGTTTTAATGAACAAGACCGTGAATTAACTAAAGAATGAATAATATATGTATTTAGAAACTGAGGTGTGAGCGACTTAGTGGCTGCCGGATAATTGCGCTCGAGTCGCGTCATAAGGAATCAACCAGATTCGGAACAATTCAGAGCAGTCACAGGCACACTGCGTGACTATAGAACCATACATAAATATTGCGTACTTTCAATATCGAACTTCCGAGCACCTCGAGACATTTATTTACAAATTATATCTGTATATATTTTGTAAATAAAATTTTTAAATATTGTAATAATTTGAAAAATCTGTATAAGAAATGTGATGGCCATACCACGGCGACAGCACGTGACCCAGACATGATAATGATTAGCGGACCCGCCACGTAGCGGCGAAGCGCAAAACCATCTTCTCGCGTTCACTTATTCCGTCGCGGATATATAAAGAGCGGCACTCAGCACCGTTCTTCGTCATAGTCGTCAGAGCCTACTCATCGACCAAGCCAGCCTTCGCAGCAGTAAACGCTGTCCATGAATCCTCTCAGCAGTCATCAACGCCGGTTCAACGCCATAGAACTCCGCAGCAGTTAACGCTGCTTCAACTGCCCGTTTCCGGGCGACTCTCCGCAACAGTCAACGCTGCGCCAACCGCCCATTTCCGGGCGTTTTCTTGCGGCAGTAAATGCCGCGGCGTCACTACTTTGCCCCGGAGGTTCCCTCGCAGCCGTAAGCGCACTATTCGCCTATACGGGCAAACTTCTTGCCGCCACAATCGCCGCGCGGTCCACGGCGCCGGACCTGAACAATAATCACACCCGATCGGTCCCTAAGGGCGCCAACCCGACTGCATCGCCACGGCCCGACAAATGGAAACGCCAAGTATCCAGTTCCACGAGGAGACGTCTTGAGGAGTTCTTTGGCGGTGTCATCGTCTGAGAGCAGCCCGCAGCGATCACCTTTTTGATCGGATTCGCCGGAGAGAGATCACACGGCTCCCGAGTGCCCGCCGACGCCAGGGCGCACTCTCTCGCTCCTCATTGGGCTGGCGACCTTAGGATCGGAGCGATCCGCAGCCAGCCAATCACCTGACGGCTGCACAAAATAGAATTTAATCCCATCCACAGGGCGGTGCCTCGAAGGGACACTCGGCGATTTTATGACGACGCGAGTTCGCAAACTGAGGGAGGACCAACCGACGATGTGTGGCTGAAACTCTCCACTGCGCATCCGAGACGCAACGGCTCGGGCACCAAGGAGCGAAGACGACAGCGGCTCCGAGAGCTAGTCGCCGCTCGCGCCGAGACTACGGATTACGGCGCGTCCACATACTCGCGGGACTCAGACATGTGGATTCCTGTATATAATCACACATACATGCAGACATACCTGTATATAGAACACAGAATACATGGCATTGTTAATAACATACACGGTCTAGTCAAATTTATTGGAGTGTGCACGCAACCTTTACCTCAATTCATTGCATGTACTTCCCCTTTTTTTCCTTTCCGCTTTGCTTAGACTAAGCTTACGCCATCGCTTTCACGTCATAATTTGCTGTTTTTCTTGGTTGCTCAAAATTTTGCATCGTTGGTTTACCACGCCGCTGGTCGAAATTGCTTTGCTCGACACTCCGCAAGGCGCACCATCGTCATTCAACCGTCATTCAACAACGCCAGCTCACAGCCAACCAGACCTTAGCCTCGCACACGCATCAGGTAACACGCAGCTCTTCCCTCTCTCTCTCTCTCTCTCTCTCTCTCTCTCTCTCTCTCTCTCTCTCTCTCTCTCTCTCTCTCTCTCTCTCTCTCTCTCTCTCTCTCTCTCTTACGTGACTCTTAACATTCATCAATTCTAGCGTCCAAGGAAACGCGCGCAAGGAACCCAAAACTAAGCATTCTAAGAGGCTACAGAAATAATTAATTTTATCTTTAAGTTTTATTTTAACGAACTTTATTACATTCTTATATAGGTGTTCATATAAATAACGACGATGATGACAATGATAATAATAGTAATTATTCCATACGTGAGTATTTAATTACTCATTTGTAAATTTATTACATTACAATCAGACAGTAATTAAAATTAATAATATTAAATCAAAATGAAACTTAAAAAGATATTAATATTTCTTTATACAGATTTATACAGATTTTTTTCAAATTATTACGATAACTACTTAAAAATTTTATTTACAAAAAATATACAGATATAATAAATAAATAATTTTTTCGAACATCTACAGTAATATAAATAATTACAAAAAAAATTTTTTTTAATAGTGGGACATTAATCGATTTCAAATTTGATTATCGACTTAATAAGAAAGGAGTAAATTTAGATTTAGCTTTGAGTAGACTATGTTGTAAGATCATTGATTTAATGACACGTAGTTCGCGATAAGTATTGTCTTGAAATTCAGAAAAGTAAAAATTATTTGACATGAAGACCCAATCTGCCGATGGAAGCCATCTATTGTCTGATTGTTTGAAAAACATATATTAGCTGTAATTATCAGTATTGTTAAATTACATTATTAATTACAAATACGAACAAATTTTTAATAAAAAAAAATATACGCGACAGGATTTGAACACGCGATCTACCTTGTACAATGCCAACGTCTTACCGACTATACTATCGCTGTAGATAAATGTAACTGCGAAATACAGGATAATGTTTGCCCTAATCATAAATTCCTTGTAATATTCTTAACTTTTAACTATTCGTAACTTTCTTTTTTTTCTAATTAAATGTAGACTTTGCCCGATGTATACAATTAAAAAAACAAAAATCATTTGTAACTCTCTTCTTCCACCAATTAAATGTAGACGTAATAGTCTAACGTTTCTTGTTATTTGAAATTCCTCCTCGTTCCTTCAACCTCTAAGAATCGCACTGGATTCTATCCTGGGTAGAGAAAAGAAATTAAAGTCTCTGATTCGAAAACGCTCCGATGGGCGCACATCTCGGAGTCGGATTCAGCGTGGATAGCACGTTGACCTGTATTCCTGAACGATAATTGTGTACTCGGCTCGTGAACTTCCGCGAGTGAAAACGATAGGAATGTCTGATGCGTCTTTCTATCCCCAACAACTCATAAAGACTTATTTGGGACATAACAACACTTATCACATAACATCACTTATTGTTAGATTTTATATTTAAATATGATTAACTAGGATTGAATTAGGTATGACAATTTCGTGACATATCTTTTTTTTTAAATTAAAACTACTATCACGTGAGTTAAAATAAAAGAAGATACAAAGATACGTACCACTTAAATTCTGTTTTCTTAAAAAATATTACCAAAAATATTACAGGTAAATTTTATTTTATTTTTTACACAAATAATACATATACACATGGATTTAATGAAATGACGCAATTTTTAATAGGAGAGAGATTATAACTTGGCACCAATTATTGACATCAAATCTTTACATACAAATAATATCATTTATTGTTGATATCATGAGTTAAGTTATCAATGTGAAAACAAATTTTTTTTTTAATTAAAGCTAGTACCACTTAGGTTAGAATAGGAAGATTCTTCAATGAAAATACAAAGATCATCACAAAGATATTAGCATTTAGATTTTATTTTTTAATTTGATCATAATTAGAATTGAGTTTGATATGGCAATAAAAAAGACTATCCAACAAATATACGTACCACTTAGGTTCTATTCTCTTTAAATAAAAGATATTGTTAGTTACATTTCATTTTTTAACTCGATACAAGTTTTTTTTTCAAACGCACCCCTTGATATCCTTTTTTTATCTTTTTTTAAAAAGCTAATTTTTTAATAATATTATGCATTTTGTAATGTTAAACATTTTTTCGTTAAGAAGCACGCCTATGCTTAATACTTTTTATATAAAAATAAACGGGAATTGAATGAGCTCGGTTGGACGAACAGCTGCTCTCTTGAGAGTCAGGCGTGGAAACGTGATCTCGAATCGAATGCACTATTTATGTCTCGGCACTGCGTCAGCGATAAAGAAACGCTATGACGTTTCGCCGTAGACGTATGTCCGTCGTTTTTTAGTAAAGAAACTTAATTCTTATTACTAGGGAAAGACTCGTGGGCCTATGAATGGGATAGAGAAAAGAGATCGAAGGAAAAGAAAATAGAAATAAAATTAAAATCTAAACATTAATTTTAATTAGTAAAAAAAAGATATAATAAAATAAAGAGAACAAACATTTATGTAGATGTGTGTATGTATGTGTAATAGTGCGGATGTTACATAAGTACAGAGGCTATCGAGTAGGATTTTTACAAGTGAGAGTGTGAATGTGTGAATCAATCTTTGATATGATAATTCTACTCGGTAATACAATTAATATTCTTTGATTAACTTGAACTGATTACATAATAAATTAAATGAAGGAAAGATTACAAAAATATGCAATAAGAAATTGTATATAATATGTACATGGTAACTGAACATTAATACATAAGCGAAGGAAGGAAATCTTGATGTTCCTTGGGAAGTGGAGTTATTAGGTCGACAGGATAGAATTCTTCTTCTTCTAGATCTTCAAAGAGGAGTTGGCCATCTCGATAGGATATTTCGAAATAGAGAATCTGGGGATAGGGCGTAGAAGTCAAGAAGGAATTCTGCATCGGAATGGATGCACGGGAGAATAACTAGGTACGATTGATTGATCGGGGCAGAAGGAGGAACAGAATTAGATGAAGTTGGTAAAGCTGGTTCAGTGGACATGTGAGGAAGCAATGATGAAGGTTGGTTGAGAGAGGATTCAAAAGCAGAAATAGTTGATCTTGATGGTTTGATTGGCTCTTTTAATATTTGTTTGACTTTTTGGTTCTGCTCTGATATTTCCGTCGAATCCAACCGCAACAATGACGACGATGGGGTCGTTTTAGTATGATTGCGTTGTCGAATTTTAGGAGCTGGCACTTCCGTTTGATTCAGTATGAGGAAAAGGATTGAAGAGAGATGTGAATGTGTGAGAGAGAGGAAAGAAAGATCAACCAGGAGCGTTGTATAGACCGGTTAAAGACCAGTTAAATAAAGCTCAGACCAGTTATATAAAGAGAAAGAAAGAAAGGAAAAGCAACCAGGAACCTTATATAGCTCAAATCAGTTATTGAGAGAGAAAAAAAAAGGAAGAGCAACCGGGAGTCTCGTATAGCTCAGACCTTTTAATAAGAGAGAGAAAGAAAAAGGAAGAGTAACCGAAAATCTGGTATAGCTCAGACCAGTTAATGAGAGAGAGAGAGAGAGAGAGAGAGAGAGAGAGAGAGAGAGAGAGAGAGGAAAGAAAAAGTAGATTTGAGTGAAATGGAGCAAAGAAAAGAAATAAAAATGTGAAATTTATAATTGAGATTGATAATTAATAAATGTAGAACTCACTGTTGATTGGCTGGGATGATTATCTCGAGCAAAAACAGAGTCTCTCGAGTTCCAGTCTCCAGAAAATTGGGATTTGGTGCACTGAATCGAAGTGTTCGAATTTTAAATGGTTGATTGAGTGGATGGGAGCTGTGACACTAATGAAAAAATACTTAGTGCTGCCGCGGCCCGGAAGGAGCCCTATTTATATGGGATGATCAGGGTCCGAATCTTGGTTGAGAGGCAATAGTGGTGGCATAAACTCTGAGATGGTGAGAGTGGATGAGAGGATGTTTACGTTAGATATCTCCTTCGCTCGTGCTTGGCACGTGCCTATGTGACAATATTCGGACTTGCGACAGCGTCAACTTGAAGAGTAATAATAATAATAATAACTCTTTGCGTATTCTTTTAACATTAAAAGTATCTTTTGTCTGCTCTCCATCGTCCATATAAGAGTCTCCTTTTTTTTTGCTCACTCTCGTTGAATTTAAAATCTAACAACTGCATATGGCATACACCTTTATGTTTCAATACTGGACATCTTAAATTTATACTTGACTTGGCTCCTGTATTGACTCTGGTTTTTTCGCCAACAAACAGAGATTCGGTTTTTTATTTGCGTTTTATCATTTGACTCTTTTACAAAGTATGTTCACTGTGTGTGTATATATATATATATATATACACAGTGGACATACTTTGTAAAAGAGTCAAACGATAAAACACACACACATATATATATATATATATATATATATATATATATCATCTTAACATTATTTTTATATTGACCGATGATGTCAGCGAGTATGTGTTGGGGTGTCTCTTATAATTATACCATACATTGTAAAATTTCAGATTTATGGAGATATTTTTTTAACTTAATTCTTTTCATTTTATTATGTTATAATAATGTTTGTTTTAATGTCATATGGGGAGTTCATATTTTTATGCTAACCGAAGAAGATTTAATAAAAGTCGAAACGTTTTGCATTTTAGCATTAGGGTTAGTTTTATATTGTGTCAATTCTCGATTGTCTTTTATTATATTAATTCTATAATGCTTTTTGATTAAAAGTAATTTTAATCATTTATAGTGCTTGTTTATTGACCTTCTTTAATTGTTATTTTTATGCTTAGCAAAGTCGAGTGGATTGTTTATGATTATTCATTAAAAGTATTGTTACAATAGTCAAAGTGGTTGCAAATCTTTCTCTTGTTTCTTACAATTTAATATTAGATATTATTAATAAAAGAAGAAATCGGTATTCTTATATAGAGAAAATTATGTTATTTGCTTTTTAGGAAAGAAAAGAATCATGGAGTCCATTAGACGTAACAATAAGTATATTTAATATATTCCTTAACTTAATATACATGTTTAGTAACAATTTTTTGTGAAAATAATATCAAGCGCCCCTATATTTGATACGCTTTTTCTACCTTTTTTAAAAAGACAATTTTTTTAATGCTATCATGCATTTCGTAGTGTTAAGTATCTTTTCGTGTTTGATTTGAAAAGCCCCTGTGCTTAACATCTTTTATATAACAAATATAATTGATATTTTCTTTATATAGACAATACTTTTGTTAAATATAAGTAGATTTAATATATTGCTTAACTTAATATACATATTTAATTTCAATTTTTTGTAAAAATAGTATATAAATATCTTTAGCATCTTTAGGCCATTGCTTCTTTATAACTTGCGCATCATGAATTTCAATCCAAGTTCTAAATGTTCCTTCTTTATACATGATTCATATTATGATCTTTTTTGATCAAGTTCCATCGTGAAAAGTAGCATTTATAACCTTATATGTTTGTCCAGTTATTAGTATTTAGTAAATTAGTTATTAGTATTTTGTCGATGCACACAAATTGAATTTGTGTCGTATTATTACCAATTTTCCATCCTGTAAAGAAAATGACATTAAATGGATAATAAGTCTTTCCTTTGTTAAAACTAATTCATTTTTAAATAATATTTCATTTCTTTCACAACATTCCCATGATTTGTCAAACGATTAACACTAATTTGATGTAAATGTACTTTTTAGAAGATCATTAAGATTACAACTTTTCTTTTTCATATTGTTAATAGAAATTGAAAGAATGGTGTTAATATCAGTAATAACTTTTGTATCGCCACATGAATTGCATCGATAATTTGCAATAACTTGCTCTATTAAATTTTTTATATAATCATATTTTGTACAGAGAGCTGTAAGAAATTCGAATGCATCTCGTTTAATAGCAATCGAAAAATTCTCCTAAAAATTTTCATATCCAAATTGTTCATTCCATATTCATGTTGATGTGCAAGTAAATTTAATACATCCAGTTTATCGTAATTTAATAATTGTTGTCTGATAACATGTAAGTGCAATAAATGTTGTAATACTGCATTTGCATAATATGAAATCTCGTCTATATTTTGAAAGTCATAGATAACCCAATTAGTACCTTTTGAGAGAGCGTATCTGAGAGTAGTACCTTTTGAGCTGACTCTTGAACGGAAATAATTGTTTTCAATAATATCCATGGAACATCTTTAACTTTACGATAACGCTCCTTCGAAACAGTAATAATTTCTGATTCTGGATTATATATTCGTTTTAGCCGATTATATTCTATAATAGATTTTTCACAAACAAATATAGATAAAGGGTCAAATTATTAATTAATAATTAATTAAATGCAATCCATCTAGAGACGTCACTTGAAATAAGACAATATAAACCTGTTCGTAATTAAATATGGAATTACCTATATCGATAACAGCATTTTGCAAACTTAATTCCTAGTTTCTATGAATGGTGATGCCATAATTCAAGGATAATGGAAATTGTTTTCTAATGACATATGCTCTATCCATCACTTGGAACTTAACACTTACTCTTTCAATAAAATATTTCAAAGACTTTTACCAGACCAAAGGTAAAAGAAATTTTACCTTTTCTATATGGTCAGTAATTATATCCTGAACAATTGAAATGACTGTAGCTATTGTACCATTTACAAGGTCCAAAGTAGCATCAATGTTGCATCTTATCATAATTTTCGTTCTCATTTTAATTATAATTTGTTTTGAAAGCCCAGCTGTTCCAATATTGTCATCATCATTACCTGTTAATATCTTTGTTACTCTTTTTTTTTTATATATGGAACGCAATCAATTGTATCTTCAGTTATTAATAATATTTCTTTTGAAGCAATACGATTTAACAATGCAATATTAAGAACGTCACACATGTGACAAGGCAATAAACAAACAATATCAAATGGCAAATTATTAATAAAATCACACAATTTGTTTACTCTTGCTTCGAAAGACTCATTTTTAAAGAAGATTTTTCTTTTTTCGAGAATTTCACAATCAGATTTTAATAAAACTAACACGAATTCTCGAAAGCAATTCACGATTCGTTTCTTTGTTGATGCATTATTGATCGTCAATTAATCAAATCACATAAAGTAATCCATAGATTAGTAGCATTTAAAGAACCAAGATATTTATGAATTTTCTCATCTGATAAATATATAAAAGCAAGATCTTCATGTACAGGAGGTAATTAAAGCAAATTTCTAAATAAAAAAACAAGCTTTTGACCAATCATCGTCACAATCAATAATATCGAATATTTCAGACAGTCGTAAATGTATATATTAGGTGTACAAAAAAGTTCTGAGCTTTAGATTTCATACAATCGAAATAACAATTTAAATTTTATATATCTTCCGGCCCTTTTGCAGTTTTAAAGCGTTGACATTTGACCTTCTAAAATGCCATAAGGTTTGGCGTTTGATGCACATAACCTCAAAAATCAGTAGTGTTCACGATGGCAATAACAAAAGAGCATATTCAATTTTCCATCCACTTCGCGTTTCATCTGAAGAAAAATGCTGCTGAAGCCACTGCAATGATTTGTGCTGCATATGGAGAGAACGCTGTAAGTCATACTACATGTAAAAGATGGTATCAAAAATTTCGCCAAGGAGATTTCAGTCTTGAAGATGAACCGCGTGCTGGACGCCCTCAAAAGATTGAAACGGACGAATTGCAAGCACTGCTGGATATAAACTCTGCGCAAACTGAAAAGGAGTTTGCAGAACAGCTTGGCGTTACGCAACAAACCATTTCCGTACGTTTACACACAATGGGAAAGGTTCAGAAAGAAGGCAGATGGGTTCCGCATGAATTGTCCGAAGATAACAAAAATCGTCGCACTGCACTCACTTTGCTTTCAAAGTTCCGGAAAAAAGATTTTCTGCACAAAATCATTACAGGCGATGAAAAGTGGATTCTTTATGATAACCCTAAACGTAGAAAATCATGGATTGACTCTGGTCAACCTTCGACATCGACGCCAAAACCCAATATCCACGCCAAGAAAGTTTTGCTCTGTATCTGGTGGGATTGGAAAGGTGTGTTGTATTATGAGTTGTTACAACCGGGTGAAACAATCACGGCAGATCACTACCAACAACAATTGACCAATTTGAGCGATGCATTAGAAGAAAAGAGGCCATTTACTGGCCAAGGACGTCGTAAAGTGATCTTGCTTCATGACAATGCTCGACCATATGTTGCGAAAGCGATTCAGGACCATATCTTTGCGTTAGGCTGGGAATTTCTTCCGCACGCGGCGTATAGCCCAGACATAGCGCCTTCCGATTACTACCTATTCCGGTCACTGCAGCATCATTTGGCTGATACACATTTTGTGAGATTTGAAGAGATACGAAAATGCATTGATGACTTTATCGCTTTGAAGCCGGTGAGGAATATCGTCAAGGAATTCGCAAGCTACCCGAAAGATGGCAAAAGGTCGTTGATGCAAACGGGGAGTATTTCGCTGATTAATATTTTTTTGTTTGTTTTTGAATAAAGATTGAATTTTACAAAAAAAAGCTCAGAACTTTTTTGTACACCTAATATATTAAAATCAAATTCGATATCATTGACATTTCATCAATTATTATAAGAACAACATTTTTGAGATCAGTTTGTATAACTTTCAAAACGTGATGAGATAATTGTTTATATTATATTTAGAAGTATGACTATGTTCAACAAATAACTGCAATAATCTGTGAACTGTTTATTGTACCTCTCGGTGCAACAAGGAAAAAATATGGGATTCGATCCGCCTGAAAGGTTGAAACCCACGAGGAGCATTAGTAGGAGTACACGAAAAACTTGCAATAATATTCACTATTCTTGTAAATGTCCTTTATTTTCCCCGTTATTACAGATTATATTTCTTAAAATAATTAACTTTTCGTAGATAATATATTACATTTCCGCACTCGCGTTAAAGTGTAATTTCAATCGCGGATCGAAACGATATGTCAGAAATTTAGAAACGAACTCCCGCGACTAGTCAGCTGTTTTTATAATATCCGCGGTTTCGAATAGCTTCGCGCTAAAATCCTCATTCGGACCATGTATGGTAAAATGCAGCGAGCGACCTTCATTCGCACGCTGTTCAGGAATTCGCAAACTTGCATTTCCGGCGTAGCACGAACTCATTGCTATGCCGAAATGCAAGATTTATCGTAATAGTTATTCGGGCTACAACATGTCAAATCTATATTAAATGCTGCTATAGGTACTATTACTGCAGTATCTTTGTTAAGATTTTGTTTTTCAATACTTAATTGTTTTAATCAAGAAACTTTTGTCAATACCTCCTTTTTCACTAACGTATAATCGTAGTAAAACGTCTCTATCTCCGCGTCGCTCGGTTTTTTGCAGGATAGCGTCGGTCGGATATGGTCAGGATTCGGTACGAAAAATAAAATATCGTGTCTCTTTATATATCTAGGTTTATATTTACAATGCCGACTGGCTGTGGTTTTTGTATGTACAGTATTTACATGTACCTTTTGGTATTTCGCCGTTGGTACAGCGAAAAGACGCGCGGTTTTTAAGTATTATATACTCGCTCGGCTCGCGGTCGGTTCTCCGAATTCGGCGCGTTCCTCGATAGGCGCGGCGCGGGCGCGAAGATGCGCGGGGAGTTCGGCCGTCTTGTTTTGACGGATCAGCTGTGTGTAGTGCTATGACGGATCAGCTGTGTGTAATGCTATGACGGCTCGAATGCAGGAAGCTCCTTGCTTCTCGATCGTCAGAGGAAAATGTGCACAAGGGCTTTCTTTGTGGAGCCCAGGTTGAGAAGCTTCTCAATCTGTGAATACTTGTGCGCTGGTGGATTTAGAGGAGCGATCGGCCAGAAGCTCCTGGCACGATAGGTAGCACCCTAGATCGCTTTTGGAGATGATTGGGAATATCGAGAGCAGTATCGGACTGGTTACTGTCTCGCCGGAGATAGGTCTCGATTATCTCCCGGAATCGCCTAATATACCCGAGCCGGCCATCGGTCGGGAGTCGTCGGGTACGGATCGGCCGAACTCGGGTCGGGGTAGTTCCGGGGGATGTCTTTGTCAGAATCCTCGCGATATTTCGCCGAACGCGCTCGGGAATTCCGCGAGGATGTTCGGTGGCGCGGTCGGTAGCGGGGCCGGCGGCGGTGGCCTTATCGTGTGCGTGTTGTTCCACGCGGCGCGCACGTGAAGCCGCGTGATCTTCGGTTTGCCGCGTCCGCTGTTCGACGGGCTTTTCGCGACGGTGGGATCGCGGAAGGATCGGCGCCCCGACGGTTGATCGGTCGGGGACGTATTAACATTGTTAATAATTGAGGGGGGTGAGTCGGGTGTCGTTATAGTAGTAATGATTTATCTACGTAATAGTATTAATAACTCTATCAAATACTCTTTGTTACGTCCGGGGGACTTTACGAATTCTTCTCTTTCGGAGAAAGATAATGGCTGCTAATCGGGAAACGAAGCGCCTCGAATGATCTAGAAGGATCCTAAACAAATATACAAAAATTCCTCTCGAGATACGTTTCGCTGTCAAGAAAATAATTCTTTGTGAAAGACAGCTTTGTCGGCGCCGAAAGATTTATAACATACTAATAAAATTCGAAATATTAACAAAATTAAATTCTTGACGGATGAGAAACGCGTCGGATCATTCGAGGGCACTCCCCAAACTGGTGGGGAAACTAAGAAAACGCCAATTAAGAAAAAGCGATTAGCAGCCGTTGCTGGGCACACCAATGAATAACTGAGGGTGTGGAATGGCGGATGGAATTTTCATTAACTAATTTCGTCATTCGCTAAAAACAACACGATCCACAGAACACATGTTTCCCTCCTTCCTCTATACTCGCAATTTTTCTAAACTATCATTCGACAGCCAACGCGGAAATTCATCACATCCTCAAATATTCCCACTCTTTCGGAACCCTTTATAAATCGCGACTTGGAGCGGATCGCTCTCTCTTCTCTTCGCTCCACACCAAGGACGGGACCATTCAAGCTGTTACCGAAAAATTTCTAGTTAGAGTCTGTGCTAGAATGCGAACTTCATTTTTTCGTATGATTCACGATCCAGCTAAGGCATCACAGATCTTGTCTACCACCTGCACCCCGCCACAGCAAAAGTAAGTCCATCCTCATCGTTCTTTTCCGCGATTGACTGGCTTGGTTCGCGATTTTGATTTAATTGTTTCTTTAAATCACTTCAACATTCCAAATTGGCAAGCCACCGATTGACTCAGTGAAGCTGCCTCCCCTGATTCCTCAACATTCCAACTTGGCAAGCCGCCGATTGACTCGGTGAAGCTGCCCAACCATGATTCCTCAATTCTTTCACCTCTCTCAACTCATTCACTCTCTCTCACCAACTCTTAAATTTATCATAGTGAACCAAACGAAAGTCATCCCGAATAAGCAAACGAAGCGGGCATTGCGACACCGTCGGGAGAAGCTAAACAAACGGATTCGTCGCGGAATCGAACACGCCGAGAAACTCACGGAGCGGTTAATCGAGATAGAACCGAGACTTGCTAACATTTCTTTACAAGAATACGCCACCGCCCTCCGCTCCGCGGCTGAATTTGAACAGCAATGCATTCCAGATAACTTCGACGTGGAGAAGTTCTATCATCTCATCTGCCAATTTCCTCGCTCTCCCACTCATCCACTACCGGGAATCTTTTATAAGAGAACCTTTTATAAAGGAACCTTTTATAAAGAGAAAATTTAAGCTCGACAACCAGTTTTGAGAGCAAATCTCAAAACATCAACTCCACGATACTATCCCGATGTACATTTCCCGCGATCCTCTTCCCTATCTCGTCCCCGTAAAAGCTTTCCGCAACGCTCACTCTAATCCTTCGCCACACCTTCAATCCGATCCCATTGACATGCTCGCAATAAACAACTTTTTGCCCCAATTAGAGTAATTGGGAATTTAGAGACCGGATTTTTAATTATATAAGTTTTGTAAACGAAAGTTTAAACCGGATTTTCAATTATATAAAATTTTGTGTATAAACCTTTTGCAAACAATAATTTTCCATATTCAAATGTAGAGAGCGGATTTTCAATTACATAAAGTTCTGCGTAAGGAAGTTTGTAAACAATAATTTTCCACATTCAAAGGTACACTTTAACATTTGTGCTACTTCGTACGAGTAAAATCTTGCATCGCTTTACTAGTTTCAACATTTTGAACACCTATTGGATGTCTATCTGAATAATGATTATTTATTAAAGATTATCTATTAAAAATGGATAAAATATGTCTGTAGAATCTTTATCAAGAATTTCAATTTCCTTTATAGCTTATTTCCATAACTTTTGACTTTTTTGTATCTGATTAACATCTAATCATTTAATAGTTATATTCGTATCAGTTCCACATAAAGGAATATCTAGCAATGTATCAGCAGCTTCAAAAGTTTCACATTTTAATTATTATTCGTGAATCGCAAAGCAATATTCCAAAGATACCCAGTGAAAACAACTTAGTCAAAATGATGTCAATATGACATCAAAAACTGTTGTTTGGTGTCAAGGAAATAATTCAATACGACGAAAAATTAATACTATGTAGATTGAGATTATGCGCGATAAAATTATAGAAAAACATGGAAATGAATATTTAAATTATAATTCTAGTATTATGGAGGAAAAACTCAAATATAACTCCCAGAATTCCCAAATAAGAAGGAGAATGTACGTCACGGCGGGGCCCGACCACGAACCAGTCGTGAAAACTTGTAATTATTTTGCGAAAAAATACCACCTTAGTCAGGAATCGAACCTGGATCTCCTGCCCTTATCGGGCAGGCATCTTATCCCTTCGATCACCGAGGCATGTGATGATATCTTTATGACAACTATAAGCTGACATTTTTTACTTGGTTATGGCGACTAGGTTGACTTTTACAGAAACAGTCGGTCAAACGTCGATTTTACAAATCGACTTCAAGTCGACAATTAGTCGGCAAATAGTTGTTTGTGCTGTGTAGGAAACTACTTTATATTATATATACTATAGATTTTCAGTATTTGCATTGAAATACAGCCTGTAATAGTCTATAATAAATTAAATAACAATGTCACATTCACTGAGAAACATCGGTTAACCTAATTTAACTTTAATTATTTACAATAGATTGTGGGCCTACAGAATCAAATAAATATGCAATAAGCAAATACGAATAATACTACTAAATATACTCGTACTTACTGATCTTTTATCCATATTTCCTGTTTTTATGTTTATGACGCTTTATAAACACTTAAAACTACATTATATTGTACGTTTTGTTAGCAGATAACAATGGCCGCTTTCAATATGGCCGCTGTTTGGATTATTAGTACACACACACACACACACATATATATATATATATATATATATATAAATTTTTAATGTGCATAGAATATTGAAAACACAGCCTATAATAATTAATAATAAATTGAACAACAATTTCACTTTATCTTGTAAGTACGTAAACATAATTAACTTTTAACGTAATTAACGCTTAACGTAATTTAACTTCATCATTTATAATAGTGAACTCATAATGCCAGATAAATATGCAATATGTGTAGCTAATATGTGCAGCAAATGTATAGAGTGTACATAAGATATGACTTATATCTAATCTCAAAGAATTGCATTAAAAGTAAAAATGAGAGAACTTTAAAAGAAAAAAATATAAAAAAATCTACACAGATTATATACATTTAATGGCACTAAACAGCTTCTTGTGAGAATATTATAACTGTTCCGTTAGTAATGCTAGTATTGAAAATCTAGATTAATAGAATGCAATTAGAGTATTCTGACATAAAAAATTTAAATTGCTTTCATATAAAAGGTTCATTAAGATTTTTCTAATAATTATTAATTCGCGTTTTATATAAGCGATAAAACTATTGTGATTGTGCGCATTTATGTGCGTGCGTGCGTGCGTGCGTGCGTGCGTGCGTGCGTGCGTGCGTGCGTGCGTGCGTGCGTGCGTGCGTGCGTGCGTGCGTGCGTGCGTGCGTGCGTGCGTGCGTGCGTGCGTGCGTGCGTGCGTGCGTGCGTGCGTGCGTGCGTGCGTGCGTGCGTGCGTGCGTGCGTGCGTGCGTGTGTATGTGAATCTAATATATTTTTGTCTTTATTTTACCTGTATTCTCAATTTATATCCACTTATTTTTATATCTAAAAAGTAAATTCATTTTCTACAGGAATGAATTCAAGACTAATGTACATTTCTATTAATGTAGATTAATTTTGATATTGGTTTAACTTTCTTTTTGTTTTTTTTTTAGTTCTAAGAATTAAAAAAAGATAAAAAATAAATTAAATTGAGATTAATCTACATTAGTAGACATGACTGTTAGCTTTATTTCTGTACAGAATAATTGTTTAATCAAATTGATATCAAACAAACATCATAGTAACAGTCAGAATCACTATCAAGGTATGGGATATTTTGCAGTTATGTAGCCATCATTTTAATCACTCTTTTTGACATCATATTTCTGATCAATTTGATGACACATCGACGTCACTTTTTGACCAAGTTATTTTCACTGAGCTCGCTAACAATTTGCTTTTATTATTTTTACTATCAAGGAATCAGATAATTCACATTTTTTGCTTTATTCATATACTTAGTAACATAAAAAGTAAGCGAATGATTTTTCACCCATAAATTGTATATTCATATTTATTTTCCACGCAGTACAAAGGATAGGATTATAATCATTTATACCAATTTCGATATCAGTTCGAGGAAGGTCATAAAGTCTACTTTTATGTTTTAATTGTTTCCTACCTGTTATTGAACTTACGACATCTCTCATAACAAATGTTTCCGTGATAAGACGAGGAAAACCGAAACGACATATATGAACAACTTTACGTCCTACTTTCTTAGAACGAAGACGATAATTGTTATGTTTGTGTTATTGATATGTATTGATTCTGTATAATAATGGTGACGTCTGTATAATAATGGTGAAATATTTTTATTCAGCAATTTACAAGTTATATGTTGTAAAATAAATGAAGATATTTCTTCTGGAGAAGATTCACCTATAATTGATGAATTTTTAAGAGAGATTATAAATGAAGATTATAAATGAAAATGTTGGATACCTCTACTTTGATATTCTCGTTGCCAGAAGTAATGTATTACTTCTCCGATCGGATGATCCTTCGAACAAATAAAATCAAGCATTGCCCGAAATTTATTGTTCAGAAATCTCGATGTTGATACAGGATCTCTAGCAAAGAGAACACTGGTGGAGAGAAACAAAGAAGACTCATTAGATCATTCATTTACTTCACTAATTATTCACCTAATTCATTCCACATATGTTCGCTCGAATATTAGAAAGCATGTTGCAGGACTATAATGTTGCGTCATACAATTTAAATCATTTCTTGGTTTACGCCAATATTGTTACATATTTCTTAAAGTAGGAAAACTAGTATTCAAATCAGATTTTAATAAATTGTTTTGTAATACCTTTAAATTTTTCTGAAGCCCTGTAAATCTCGCAAATTAGATTCAATTTATGATAAATATCACTTAGTCCGATCTGCATCCATCGAATGAGAGACATCGCTCTGGAGTACCGGTCGTGAGGATTCGAGAGAATATACATATACATGTATATTGTAATATGTATATATGTGTATATATTGTATTGTTGTTCTAAACACATTATTGCGATAAATATCATTACATGCTTTGTGGTCGAAAGGATAAGATACCTGCCCGGTAAGCAGGAGATCCAAGTTCGATTCCTGGCTGAGGTAATATTTTTTGCAAAATAATTACGAATTTTCACGACTGGTTTGTGGTCGGGCTCCGCCGAGACGCATACCCTCCCTTCTTAGTTGACATATATTTGCATTATTTAATAAATAAAATAAATATTGTTGATTTAATTTATATTTATATTATTTATATTTTATTGTGGATATTTAAATTTCAAATATTCCTTTAATATATTTATATTATATATTCATGATTATGAAGTTTAATCGATCTCGTTTGATATTGTCCATTAACACTAAAAGGATATAAATCTGGAAAACACAATAGATCTAAATCTTTTTCACAATTATCTAATGGCAAATTTTGAATTTTTAACATTTGTTACAAATTGATAGCAGATTCACGCGTTTTTTTTCATATAAAAGATATTATAAATAGTATATTGATCATAATAACCATCACTGTCATCAATGATTTGAGTTAACACTGCTTTGTTTGCTGATTATTTAAAATAATTTCAACGTTATTGTTCATTTCTTCCATTGAATTTTATCGACTCAATAATTTGTGGTCGTCATCCAAAACAAATTCATTATTTTCCATTTTTTGCATTCGAAATTCTGGACTATTCAATTTTTCTAAACTTAATGCATCATGAGTTTCTGGCAGTATAATATGATTATAAAGAGGATTATTATGCTTTAACCATGTTAAAGCAAATATCAAATATCAAATATTTTTCTAGCATTTACCATTTCTTCCCAAATAATTTTAGATTTTGTCGGAATGACCCAAACTAAAATGTACAATTCATGATGTTTATTGAATTGGTATTCTTACATAATTTATTCAATATTTTTTGTAAAGATAGTGATAAATGAAAAATCCTATCTTACTTTTTGTATCATTTGCCTATGAGGTAATTTTTTACTAATAACAGTTCCCATTTTAACAACAGTTTGAAATGCTTTAGCTCTTTGCATGAGAATTTTTGCGAATGTGTTAAGAGATGCTATTACATCAGGTACATCATGTACAATGAGATTATTTAAAACGCAATATGCAGGCATTAACCCGTTCCGAAATTTGCGTTCACAATGATCGCATATATAATACTTTGTTCCTTTATATATGCCATTAAATCTCTCCAAATTGGATTATTTATTTGTACTTTAAATTTATTAATTACATTTTTTTTGTAACAAAGTCTTTCTTATATGATATACAAACATATCGAGGTGTGGAGCGCTTAGTTAAAACTTTAAATGCGTTATATTTATAAATAATATCCTCATCACTCAAAGTGGTATCAGTATACTGATGTCTATACATACGATTTGCTGTTTCTTGTGCCAAAGATTTATAATTTGATTTAATATATTTAAATCAGCAAATGTTAAAGCTTTCTCTAAATTTAACATTTTTTTATAGAAATTTGTCATGAGATAAACTAAATGTTTAAAATATCTGACTATTGGGAAATAAGGTGATAACAATTGAACAGAAAGAAACATTGCTTTGCAAAGAGTTGTGTCAATGTAACAAATATGTGTGTGACCCAATTTCGTACTCGAACTCTTTTTTATTGTATTTATGAATTTTCTGTAATAATTCCTGTAGTTTCTTTCGAAAGTACATGTTCTTATCGTTCGGAGGAAATGTTTCATAACGATCAATTAGAAGTGGATCATTAGTTTTATATAATTCGTTGCATGATTTTTTGATTTGTCCTTTTATCAAAGATAATAAATTTATATTTTGATCTTTTAAGACATATTGTAATAAAGTAATATTACGATACGTAGAATCGATAAAATAATTTTCAGAAGTTGTATGTCTCAATTTACCACAAAATGCACCTAATTATCAGTAATTGTTTTACATTTAATAGCAAGACTGAAGCACACTTCTAACATCTTTTTTAGTAAAGTTAATATTTTATACATATATATATTGCGAATATAATTGTCTCGAATACGACAACGTATTTTTTTAGCTTCTAATCGTTTTTTAACGTAATTTTTAATATCAAGTTTATCATAAATGTCTTCAATTGTTTTAGGATTATGAAATTTTGTATAATTTCGTAACCAAAACTTTTCATATTTTCTAATAATATTTTTGGCATATCGCAATTATTTCTAATAAATCTGAATTTTACCTATTGTTTCTCGTTTGTATATATAATCACTTACGATTATATTAGGTGTACAAAAAAGTTCTGAGCTTTTTTTTGTAAAATTCAATCTTTATTCAAAAACAAACAAAAAAATATTAATCAGCGAAATATTCCCCGTTTGCATCAACGACCTTTTGCCATTTTTCGGGTAGCTTGCGAATTCCTTAACGATAGAAGCTCACCGGCTTCGAAGCGATAAAATCATCAATGCATTTTCGTATCTCTTCAAATCTCACGAAATGTGTATCAGCCAAATGATGCTGCAGCGACCGGAATAGGTAGTCGGAAGCCGCCATGTCTGGGCTATACGCCGCGTGCGGGAGAAATTCCCAGCCTAACGCAAAGATATGGTCCTGAGTCGCTTTCGCATGTGGTCGAGCATTGCCATGAAGCAAGATCACTTTACGACGTCCTTGGCCAGTAAATGGCCTCTTTTCTTCTAATGCATCGCTCAAATTGGTCAATTGTTGTTGGTAGTGGTCTGCCGTGATTGTTTCATCCGGTTGTAACAACTCGTAATACAACACACCTTTCCAATCCCATCAGATACAGAGCAAAACCTTTTTGGCGTGGATATTGGGCTTTGGTGTCGATGTCGAAGGTTGACCAGGGTCAACCCATGATTTTCTACGTTTAGGGTTATCATAAAGAATCCACTTTTCATCGTCTGTAATGATTTTGTGCAGAAAATCTTTTTTCCGGAACTTTGAAAGCAAAATGAGTGCAGTGTCACGCCGACGATTTTTGTTGTCTTCGGACAATTCATGCGGAACCCAACTGCCTTCCTTCTGAACCTTTCCTATCGTATGTAAACGTACGGAAATGGTTTGCTGAGTAACGCCAAGCTGTTCTGCAAGCTCCTTTTCAGTTTGCGCAGAGTTTATATCCAGCAGTGCTTGCAATTCGTCCATTTCAATCTTTTGAGGGCGTCCAGCACGCGATTCATCTTCAAGACTGAAATCTCCTTGGCGAAATTTTTGATACCATCTTTTACATGTAGTATGACTTACAGCGTTCTCTCCATATGCAGCACAAATCATTGCAGTGGCTTCAGCAGCATTTTTCTTCAGATGAAACGCGAAGTGGATGGAAAATCGAATATGCTCTTTTGTTATTGCCATCGTGAACACTACTGATTTTTGAGATTATGTGCATCAAACATCAAATCATATGGCATTTTAGAAGGCCAAATGTTAACGCTTTAAAATCGCAAAAGGGCGGGAAGATATATAAAATTTAAATTGTTATTTCGGTGTATGAAATCTAAAGCTCAGAACCTTTTGTACACCTAATATATATATATATATATATATATATATATATGTTACAAATTTAATAAAATAAATTTAATTATTAATTAATAAGACAAATATAGTTATATATTTTTCAATGAGTATATTTAAAGTAAATATAAATGTATTAGAAAATGATGAAAAGCAGGAGCGTAAATAAATAAAGAAAAAATCCATTCTTAACCATGTATGCAAAAAAACCTTTATTTTTAATATAAGAAAATGACTTATTTTTAAAATACAGAAAATGATTAAAAATTAACTTCAATATTATTTGTTTTGTAACTATTCTATTATTACTAGTGAGTATATTTTTTATTTCGTCAGTTACAAGTATAAATAACATTAAAAAAAGTAAAAAAGTAAATGTAATAAAGGAAAGTACTATTATTATAATAGCAATTTTATTGCAGTTTCATTAACAGATTACGTACATATTGTTGCTCAACGGAAACCACGAGAAGGTGATAGTCTCTTCCGTCAAAAAAATGTTTGTCTTTGAGAAAAATATATGTAGTGTCCTTCGTATCCTGGCCTATAAAGATATTGGACATAGTGAATGTCGTGAAGAATAACTGCATTGACAATACATGTATACAATACATACATATATACATGTGTTTTCATTTATTTAGTAAAAATGATAAGGTAAAAATTAATATGAGTAAATGGAATTAATCATGTCGATAATATCGACTTTTTAAATTGTAGATCGTTACCGACATTTCTTTAATTCCGTTTAGATGGCATTAACGGATGGCCGTTGGAGTTCGTCCTTCGCTTTAGGATCCTCTTAATACGTCCAAAGGTTTATATCAATGTAATCGACTCATGTATGGAGTGGTATCGGCACCTGCGATTTGGCAGAGAACTATTGAAAACATTTTGAAAAATATTCCAGATATTACTGTATTTTTTAATAATATTAAAATTGCAAGTAAATATAAAAGTAGAAAAATATTTTGTATAAAAAAATAGAAAAATATTTTGAAATTTTGGAATTAGTTTTAAGTCGTCTATTGGAATATAATGTTAGAATTAATTTAGATAAAGGTACATTTTTAAAAGATCAAATTTCGTATTGCGGGCATATTATTGGAAAAAATGGCATAAAAAAAGAACAAAAGAAAATAGAAGCAGTAGAAAAGTTACTGAAATCTAAGAATGTATCGGAAATCCGAGTTTTCATTGCTTTGATAAATTACTATGGGCGATTTATAGAAAAGTTGAGTGATATTTTAAACCCATATATTTAAATCCATAAATAACCCATAAATAAACTATTAAAAAAGAATATTCATTTTAAATGGACTTTGTATTGCGAGAAAGCCTTTTAACGCGCCAAACAAGCATTTTATAGTGATAAAATTTTAGTATCATTCAATCCAAAACTGTAAATTGTTTTAACACTGATGCTAGTCCATATGGAGTCGAGGCAGTATTGTCATGTATATATCCAAATGGAACGGAACGAGTTATTCAACGAGTTATGCCTCGTGTACATTAAATGAAACGCAAAGAAAATATACCCAGATAAGGAAGTATGCCATCATTTTTGGAATTAAAAAGTTTCATAACATACGATAAACGGTTTATATTACTTACAGATAATAAGCCTATTACGCATTTTAAATCCGGATAAAGGATTACCAGCATACAGTGCGATGCGTATGCAACATTACGCAGTTTTTCTTCAAGAATTCGATTTTGAGATAAAATATAAAAAAACTGATAATCATGGAAACGCTGACGGATTTTCGCGACTGCCGATTAAAGAAAATTTTATTGCGAATTATGATACGTTGGATGTATATACAATCGAAACTGTGGATATGTTACCGATTAAAGTGAATAAAATTCAATTGGAAACGTCAAAAGATACAAACCTTTAAAAAATAGTAGAAGTATTAAAGAAGAAATGTTTAAAAAAGTTGGGTTTGCAAAATCGTGAATTCGCTCTAATAATGGAATTTTGTTAAAAAAAGAGTGGTAATTCCAAAAATTTTAAGATATAGAATTCTGAAAGAATTACACTTAGAACACATAAGAATAGTAAAAATAAAAGGTTTGGCTAGAAACTATGTTTGATGGCAAGGAATTGATTTAGATATCGAAAAAACTGCTCGAAATTGTAAAGAATGTTGTTGGGTGCAAAATAATCCTAAGCTTGCGCCATTACATCATTGGAATCCTACGGAATGAAGCATTCAAAGGATTCACATGGATTTTACAGGACCATTTTCAGGTCATAATTTTTTAGTTTGTGTGGATTCACATACAAAATGGTCTGAAATTTATGTGATGAACAATATTACTGCTACTAGCACTATTAAAAAATGTCGTGAAATTTTTACTAGATTTAGTATCCCGCACGTTACAGATAATGGGAGAACTTTCATTTCTCAAGAATTTCAAAATTTGATTAAAATAAATGAAATTATTCATAGATTTACGGCTTCTTATCATCCGGCTACCAATGGTGCAGCAGAAAGATTTGTACAGACATTGAAACAATGGCTACATAAAACAAACGTAATGAAAGATAATGTTAAAAATAGCATTCAAAAGTTCTTATTCCATTATCGGATCACCCCAATTCCGGAATTAAAACAATCACCAGCCGAAATGATGTTCGGAAAATTGTGAAATCGATTAGATTTAATTTCTCCAAAAGAATTTGAAGTTAAGGAAGGATATATAAGATGCAATGAAACAAGAAATTTTCAAATTAGAGACAAGTAGCCGCGCGTGAGTATCTGAGTAAAGATTTAAAATGGCGTTTCGGTACTGTACATAAAAAACTATGGAAAGTTACATTACTTGAAAAACTAGAACTAGAAGAGGGTAAAATTTGAAAAAGGCATGTAAATCAAATACGTTCAAGTGAACAAGATATTAATGAGAATAAAGCGCAAGTTAAGACAGATATTTTTAATTATACAAATCCGGATTTAGATCTAATAAAATCTAATTCGGGTGGAGAGAGACGGTTACAAACGATGAGAGCATTAACGCATTCGCGAGAGAGTAATAACGCTCACGCAGCAGCCGAGGAAAAGACAGAGGGGAAGTCATACATAGATAGCGTTGCCTGTTGAGGAGACGATCAATTCACATGAGGGCGATCAAGTTCGAAACGAACGTCCCAAGCGAAATAGAAAAGAACCAGATCGGTACACAGACTTTCTATTTTCGTATTAGAAGATGTAATTACCGTAAAGATTGGGTTCAGCTAGCAAAAAAAATTATTAAGATTAAATACTAATCTCTTTTGTTATTTACGATTATTATAGAGGATTGTTTATTCCATAGAATTGAGGAATTTTGTAAAAAAAAGGAAGAGCTGTTATGTATGTTCATAATGATATGTTCATAACCGCGCTTAGAAGCGCCACGCTGATGCTTGGCGCTACGCGATTTCGGAGCAACTCTCACGTTCGTGATTGTTCCGTGCGTGGGGGATTCCGTTCGTGTTTTCCGTGGGGCCACGATTCTGTTCAATAAGTTCCTTATTTACCATAAATATATATATCTTTGTGTTATAATCAATCAACTGGTATAATATTATTATTCTTAAATATAACACAATCGAATGTGAGAGAAAAATAAAACACCTAGAGCGAGTGGAACGCGAGGTGCTGGAGCAGTGCAGCCAGGTCACTACCTTGGAGTATTTCATGTGCAACGATGCGACGAGTACATCGAACAACTCGAGGAACTTAGCCGAGTTAACGTTCTCGATTCACCGTTGCAAATAGACAATTTGTGATGGCGAGGATCGCGCGATTCGCAGGTGCAAAGATACAATTAGAAAAATATTTTGTGTACGTTGATGGCGAGCACCAGTAGAGACGATGGATCTCTCGTTTGGCGCGAGATTGATGATGGCGTTTGAAAGCTGTATATTGACTGGTGTGATGATTGGTGGATAATGTGGACTATATCGAGCCGCGACGATTTTTGGAAGACGCTGGTGATATATTGCTCGAGCGAGTGCGAAACGCTATAGAAAGACATACTAGTGTGAAAGTGAACATCGTATTCAACGGTGAGTTTGTGGCGGGCGATAAATGCGCCAATAAAAATATAAACATTAAAAATAGTGAACTCTTTCAAGTGTCAAATTTGGACGAATGGTACGAGCAACACATCATCGAATGTTGGCTCGAAGAGTTTTAGGAACGCGACAGTAGATGGGAGCTATTGCGAATTCTCAATTCTCAATTTCAGTAAACATAAACAAAATCCTCTACACGTGGGATGTTACACTAAGTTACCGCGGGAAATAATATTAAAGCGAGCGATGACACGCATTGTTTCCGGATCAACGTCCGGAGACAATGCGTATTTCGCGTGATCGGTGGTCGCAGCTCTACATCCGGCCGAAAGAAATAAAAATCAGGAATCGTCATATCCGCATTATACAACGGTTTTGAATCTTTAAGACATTACGTTTTCGATGACGTTGAATCAAATTAAAAAGTTCGAACATTTCGATGACATTAACCATCTCCATTAACATTTACGGGGGGCTTCGAGGGAGAAAGAGATTCTCGATACATCTAACAAATAAGAAAATGGAGAAACACGTAAATCTGTTGTACGTACAGAATTCGCGCGATGACAACGCGGGGCACTTTACGTGCATTAAAGACCTGTCCCGCCTCGTGAGCTCGCAATTGAATAAATACGTATACAAGAAATATTTTTGCGAACGGTACGTATACACATTTTAACAAATTTCATTATTTCTCTTATAAATTATTTATTAAATACTTAAAAAATCATATTTTCCTTTTTTTTGCAGATGTTTATATTATTTCAGTTTACCTGAAAAATTGCAGTCGCATACAGTGGATTGCGAACAGATAAACGCCTGCGCCATCCGATTGCCGAGCGAAGACGACTCACAATTTAAGAACCAACAAATAAAGAACGATTTCTTTTCATCGTATACGTGGACTTGAAGTGCGTACTACGGCGAACGGAAACGGAAGAGGAAAAAGACACGTCGTACACCTATCAGCAACACGAGGTATCTAGCATCGGATACTACGTGCGATGCTCGTACGATGACGTGTTATCGGCGTATCGATTTCATCGTGGCGAAGACTGCGTGGTTCGTTCGGCAACTCGAAGAGTAAAGTTGGCGCATCGAGTAAAAATTTTATTATCTGCGAATGTCCCCATGGAAGCGTTGTCGAGAGAACAGTGATCATACCGTAGTGTGACGCGTTGTTACATTTGTTCAAAAATTATTTGCGTCGGACGATACGCAGATACGCGATTATTGCCATCTTACCGGTCGTTATCGTGATCCCGCGCATTCAAATTGCAATCTAAATTATAAAGATTCATATTGAATTCCCGTAGTATTTCACAACTTATCCGGTTATGACGCGCACTTTGTCATCATGGAAATAGTTACGGCATTCGAAAGCAGAATCGACATGCTGCCGATAACAAAAGAAAAATACATTTCGTTTACAAAACACGTTAAAGATACCGCCGAGAAATCAGATTCACCAAATTACGTACAACTATGATTCATCGATTTGTACTATTATAATTTTTAAGTACCAGCCTCGAAATTGGTATCTTTTCTAACAAAAGAGAAATTCAAAATTTTACGTTTTCCGAATTTTCAACATTATCAAACGAAGATTTTGACTTGTTCATGTAAAGATCTTTCCTTAAAAGGTTTTTTTCCAAATACGTGGATCGTGCGGACAAGCTGCAAGACACGCGCCCACCGCACGAATCATTCTATAACTCGTTGACCGGTGACACGGTATCGAAGAACGAGTACGCGCGCGTCGCGAACATCTGGCAGCGGTTCTCTATTGAAACCCTAGGCGAGTACAACGATTTGTATTTAAAAATATCTTATTATTGGCCGGCATTTTTAAAAATTTGTATCGCAAAAGTTATATTGAAAGTTATATATCTCGATCTCGCTCATTACTACACATTGCCAGGTTTCACATGGGACGCCATGCTGAAACATACGTGTGTAAAATTTGAATTGCTCGCCGACATCGGTATGGTTATGTTTATCGAGCGCGGCATACGCGGTGATCTCAGTCAATGTTCCGGCAAATACACGCAGGCTAATAACAAGTACATGCGTTCGTACAACCTGTAGAAACCGCCGTCGTATTTGATGTACATGCACCGGCAGGAATGGTGTCCTGCGCTCGACGCGCGGCTGCTACACATACACACGAAGCGCGTACGTCGTGTCTTCGCGGAGCGTGAAAAAGACGCGGAGCGAAGGGAAAAAAGAGTAGCGGCAATTCGATATTGCATCCTTAACGCAAGACGCACGATTGAGAGAGAAAGCATAATCAAACATGATACCGATTTCGGTGTCCCTTCGCTGTCTTACACACTCGACGCTAGTGCGAGTGAGAGACCGCGGTGTCTCTATACGTCGCGTTTTTCTTTCTTCTATCTCGTTCTGATTAATTATTGATTATTTAATGATTATTTATTTATTTAATTGATTGTTTTAATATGATTATTAATTGTTTAATTATGGCGTAATAATTCTTTTATTATTATTAACAACCGATATTAAAAATTAAAAAATAATGAATTTTAAAAAATAATGAATTCGCGAAATTTTTTTATTATTTTTTAAAATAATTTTTAATATCGGTTGCTTCAGATAGATGTAAGACATTCAATGTAAAAACCTGCAATGATAGTTATAATTTTACACATAACTTTTTTTAAAATATATAATAAAAGAATTATTACGCGATAATTAAACAATTAATAATCATATTAAAACAATCAATTAAATAAATAAATAATCATTAAATAATCAATAATTAATCAGAACGAGATGAAAGAAAGAAAAACGCGACGTATAGAGACCCCGCGGTCTCTCACTCGCACTAGCGTCGAGTGTCTGAGACAGCGAAGGGACACCGAAATTCGATATCACGTCCGATTATACTTTCTCTCTCAATCATGCGTCTTGCGTTAAGGATGGAACATCGAATTGCCCCTACTATTTTTTCTCCCCGCTTCGCCATCTCCTTCACGCTCCGCAGAGACACAGACGTACGCGCTTCGTGTATGTGTGTATGTGTAGCAGCCGCACGCCGAGCGCAGGACATCATTCCTGTCGGTGCGTGTACTACGACGTGAACAATCTGTACGGATGGGCGCTGCCCTATGCCGAATTTCAATGGGTTAAAGATATCGCGAATTTTGACGCGAGCGCGATCGCTCCGGATTCGCCTACGGGTTATATTCTCGATGTCGATCTCGAGTATCCGCATAATCTGCACAACCGACACACTGACCTACCTTTCTGTCCGACATGCGATAAACCACCTGACAGGATAAACTTCTCGCGACGTTATATGATAAGAAGCGATGCGTCATTCACTACCAACCTGCAGCAATGTACGCACCACGTCTTCATATCGCAAAAATACACCGCGTACTATGCTCAATCCGCCTGGCTCCGCGATTACATTAAACTCAATACACACTTTAGAACGTACGCAAAAAACGATTTCGAAAAAAATGTACAAATTGATGAACAACGCGGTATTTGGTAAAACAATGGAAAATGTTCGGAATCACATAGATGGAAATTGATAACAAAATAGGATAGACGATATGGCGCGAAGATAATGATCGCGAAATCAAATTTCCACAACCAGCATCTTTGCAGAAAATTTAATTGCCGTCGAACTGCATAAACTCGAGGTGAAATTCAACAAGCCGATTTATGTGGGTATATGTATACTTGACATATCGAGAATCTGCTTGTACGAATTTCACCACGAGTATATGTCACCGCTGTATCGCGATAAAGATCATCGACACGGACAGTCTCATATATCACATCGAGTGCGATGATGTGTACGAGACGATGAAACGCGATACCGCTAGATTCGATACGAGCAATTATCCACCGGACAACGCATACGGGATGCTTCTCATGAAAAAAGAACCCGGCTTAATGAAGAATGAAAATAACGGTACGATAATGACGGAATTCGTCGGACTCAGAGAAGATGTACGCGGTGAGGATTAACGATAAAAAGGACAAAAAGGCAAAAGGTGTAAAGTAACGTTGTAGCGCGAATAATACGATTCGACGATTACACGCGGTGAATGAAGAGATCGAAGTGACTTGTCGCCAGTCATGTATAAGATCCAAGTTATACACCAAGTATTAGATATACAAAAAAGTTCTGAGCTTTAGATTTCATACAACCGAAATAACAATTTAAATTTTATATATCTTCCCGCCCTTTTGCGGGTTTAAAACGTTGACATTTGGCCTTCTAAAATGCCATAAGGTTTGGCGTTTGATACACATAACCTCAAAAATCAGTACTGTTCACGATGGCAACAATACAATAACAAAAGAGCATATTCGATTTTCCATCCACTTCGCGTTTCATCTGAAGAAAAATGCTGCTGAAGCCACTGCAATGATTTGTGCTGCATATGGAGAGAACGCTGTAAGTCATACTACATGTAAAAGATGGTATCAAAAATTTCGCCAAGGAGATTTCAGTCTTGAAGATGAATCGCGTGTTGGACGCCCTCAAAAGATTGAAACGGACGAATTGCAAGCACTGCTGGATATAAACTCTGCGCAAACTGAAAAGGAGCTTGTAGAACAACTTGGCGTTACGCAGCAAACCATTTCCGTATGTTTATATACAATGGGAAAGGTTTAGAAAGAAGGCAGATGGGTTCCGCATGAATTGTCCGAAGACAACAAAAATCGTCGGCGTGACACTGCACTCATTTTGCTTTCAAAGTTCCGGAAAAAAGATTTTCTGCACAAAATCATTACAGGCGATGAAAAGTGGATTCTTTATGATAATCCTAAACGTAGAAAATCATGGGTTGACCCTGGTCAACCTTCGACATCGACGCCAAAGCCCAATATTCACGCCAAGAAAGTTTTGCTCTGTATCTGATAGGATTGGAAATGTGTGTTGTATTACGAGTTGTTACAATCGGGTGAAACAATCACGGCAGACCGCTACCAACAACAATTGACCAATTTGAGCAATGCATTAGAAGAAAAGAGGCCATTTACTGGCCAAGGACGTCGTAAAGTGATCTTGCTTCATGACAATGCTCGACCACATGTTGCGAAAGCGACTCAGGATCATATTTTTGCGTTAGGCTGGGAATTTCTCCCGCACGCGGCGTATAGCCCAGACATGGCGCCTTCCGATTACTACCTATTGCGGTTGCTGCAGCATTATTTGGCTGATACACATTTCGTAAGATTTGAAGAGATACGAAAATGCATTGATGACTTTATCGCTTCGAAGCCGGTAAGCTTCTATCGTCAAAAAATTCGCAAGCTACCCGAAAGATGACAAAAGGTCGTTGATACAAACGGGGAATATTTTACTGATTATTTTTTTGTTTGTTTTTGAATAAAGATTGAATTTTACAAAAAAAGCTCAGAACTTTTTTGTACACCTAATATATACAGTGTTCGAGTCGAAAATCGCTTTGAGTCCGTACGATGACAAATGATACATCATATCAGATTTGACGGAGACATTACCGTGGGGACATTGGCGGATTCCGTCGTAATATACATGTATATATAATATACATATATTTTTATATTTTTATATAAATATATGTATGCACATATGTATGTATGTACGTATGTACGTATGTACGTATGTACGTATGTATTATACCCGTATTGTACATTTTATACGTTTGATAATTTTTTTGTAGTAACAATGTACAATTTTTTATATTTGATATACATAGATTATACATTTTATATATTATTACATTTTATATTATATGAATAGATGTAAAGTATATAATATTGTATATATATATATATATGAATAGATGTAAAATATATAATATTATAATACACATGTAGTTTTTTTACACTTTACAAAGATATAATTAAAGGAAAGGAATAATAAGATTGTATATAAGATTTATATATGTATATTTATTTTTAATATATTATAAAAATAAAAAAATGAATTAAATCACACTGTTTTTGTTTATCCAAGAATTGTGCGATCTGTATCCAAATCACTTGACATAAACCTTGTCTCCTTTCCTGCGCAGTACTTTCTCCACGAGATATACATCTGAATGAGTCGCGCGATGCAATTCGTGCTCGTAGAACGCTCCAGCGACGGCTTTTCCGCGACAGTCCTCGAGCAAATAAGATACGGGATTAGTATGTTGCACTTTAACGATCTTAAACACTTCGGTGGTTCATTTAGCATGTAACCTTTTTCGAAAACTGTCTGTACTTGCTCACGCGAATTGTCTACTTTGAATTTTGCTGGACCTGTGATCTTTATCGTGGTGTATACCGTGTCCAAGAGTTTTTTAGCGATCGCGGAAGTTACGTCAACGGGTCACATGCCGATAATGTGATGCTTGCACACGTTGTAATCTGACACGAGACGCGGTAGACCCATTTGTAAGTGCCGTTCATCGTAAACATCTTCCACATGTTGTTCTTAAGTGTGCGATTATATCGCTCGACGATCGATGCCTTCAACACCGTATACGTGGAATAATGATTAACGTTGCGTTTTTTCAAGAGTTTCTGGTTACATCGGCGTTGTAAAACTCCTTCTCCATATTTATTTGCAAGTTTTTCGGACAACTTCCGCTCTTTCGAATTATCTTAGCGATAGCGTTAGCCGTCTCGCTTCCGACCTTGCTCTTGAGTGACACAGCCCCACAGGCGTACTTGCTCAATGCATCGATGACGATGAGTATATAATGATGACCTCTGTTAAAACTCGAATATGACAATGCATCTTGATATCAGCCTGCCATTCAAAAAAAATCGTCGTATCCCCGAATTATGACACGTCTTCGCGGAAAATTTCTTCTCGCCGGAGCGTGCAATTCCTCGAGTATCATCACCTCTCGAAGGTAACATTTTCTTCACGTCCATCGAATTTTAACGATATGTTTAATAGTAATATATATAAATAAGATATATTATACGATTTAAAATTGTTTTTTTTTCTCACCGACGTCAATCGACTAGCTCGTCGATATACGATTAATTTTGTAACGGTAATTTTGTTACGTCTCTGCGCGGTCGGATAATGTACGGTATGAAAGCGGAAATGTAGCTCAGGAGCTCGGAAATGCTCGTCGGATGCCGGGTTCGGAAAAGAATTTGCAGGCGCCTGGGTTTGATTAAAATAAAATAATTAAATTTATTCTAAAACAAATGTTTGCGATAAAAGGTGGTTTTTACTTCTCACAGTGCGACGTCACTCGTGCACGCTTCGTCTGGATTTGAGATATTCGCAGCGCTGTTGGACAATGAATACGACAGCGTATACTCGCGGGATAGCGCGTGAGTCAAATACGCAGCGCGTTGCTAGACAACTACAGACCCGTTCGTGACACGTGTTTTCGCGGGTATACAATGAAAAGTCCGAGAACACTCCGACTTTTCGTGTGTGAGACACCGAGGATACCAAGAGAGTTTGATATCCCTGTCGGAGGGAGAAAAGTCCGAGAACACTCCGACTTTTCGGATGAGAGGGAGCGAGAGTACCGCGAGCGCCCGGTATCTCGCAGGAGAAAAATTCGAGAACTCTCCGACTTTCCGGGCGGAAGAAAACGAGAATACTGAGAACGCTCGGTATTCCGTGAAAGAAAAACCCGAGAACTCTCCGATTTTTCGTGTAAAGATAGAACGTGAATACTGAGAATGCTCGGTATTCGGACGAGAATGATTCTCGCGTTGTTCGAATCGGACTGGTGATTCGAAAACGGACGAGTCGGATGATCGGACAGATCTGGTTGTCTTTGCAAAATTTACCGGGTTTATATATCCATTTTTGTGTTGATGCGTCAATTTGTTATAATTGTTTAAAAGATCAGCTAATCTATCACGCCATCGGTGCGTGACCGATCAGTGGCGTGCGTGTATTGTTCGGTCGCAATCGGGGATGTTTGAGCGGCCCCAGATAACATGGGCCGTATAGCGCGCGTTTAGTAACGGAGCTCTCACATATGCTCCGTTACAATTTATAATAATGCCGGCTTCGCGAAGTTTCTCGATAATCGACAGCATCTCGTTGTTGTGAGCGTTGTGACTTCAGCTATGAGCTCGGTGCGAAGCGTCGAGCAATCGCAGTCAATCCACCAGCTCGTTGGGATCGTTCTAATGTACGTAATCGATCTTGTCGTTTAACTTTATGGTGGATGGTATATTGCCAATACCTGCATCCTTTTTACTTTTGCTTTTCTTATAGTAGATACGAGCGGAGCGATGATGTTAATGTATTTGTATCCCTTGTTGCCCATGATGGGATTATAGACTGTGACCACGTCTATGAGCATTCGTTGTTAATAGTATATTTTTGTTTGTTTGTCATCTTCGGAATATAGCCTTATCTCGAAGATTAATTCGTATAATCTTGGTGTACCATTGTATCTCACATTGTCTATGATTATAAAGTCATCTTTGTCAATATCAAACTTTTTGTTACCGAGCATCGTACCACTTTTATCGAAATAGACACCGTCTATACACATTATCGATTGCTTTATCTATGTCGTCACCGAGAAGAAGACCCACGTCCTTTTATTCCAATTGTCCTAGTTGACCATGAAGCATCTCACGGCTTCCTCTTTGCGTTTGTAGAGTCTGTTTGATAGTTGTTTTCGATTCACTGACGTCTTTTGTTTCAAAAACATCTTCGTTTCGCACAAACGACGGTATTTTCAGTTTTTTAGATAATTTTTTTGGCAGTCCTTTCAATAGTTCTTTTGGTGTAGATTCGTCAATGAATCTGACGTGAATGAATCTAACGTGGCGTCCAATTGTTTTGTACGTTGCTTTTTAGACGGCGTTAATTTCAATCATTCAACATCCGTCCAATACGAATCCCTATTAGTTGTAGTGTTATCATCATCATCATCGATGTCTTCATGTTTTTTTTTTCTTAATACCGATATCCTTTGCAACATTGATTTCTTTTTTAATTCGCTGAGATTCCTTGATGTTTTCAACAATCTGTTTTAGGTTCGACGATGAGCTTGAAACGTCTCTCCACACTACATCTTCAGCTATTTTACCAGTTTTCAAAGCGCAATATTTTTTGCGAATCGAATCGCTCGTTTTCGCAATCTGTTTCGCTATTTTCTCGCGATCTTTAATGTTATCCATGTTGCTTGCTTGACGTATCGGCATTGACTAATCGCATTATGGTATCGCGAACGTGTTAAATTATTTTCTGTATTATCGTCCGTATTGATAAGCGAACTGTCCTTATCTATCACTATAAATCCATATTCGCACTGCCAACAATCGCCGCATAACGCACAGAATTCATTGTATGACATATCGGTATTCACGTGATCGTTGTAAACATGTTTCAAGTTGGTACCTGTTTGAATAAGATCAGCAGGTTCGCAGCATTGTCGCGTATTAGATGTTTAGATATTCTCACGTACGTCAGAAATAGAAGCAAGCGACGTTCGAGTGGCCCATCGAGAAGTATTCTCTTACTGCATTTTGCTTATCGCATGTCGTTGAAGACAAAGATCGAATTGAGACGTGCCTTGCTCGGTGGAATGACGTTATTGTTGTTGGAGAATGTAAAATAGCTGATTTCGTCGATCGAAGTCAACAAAGTTTCAAGATATCGATATTTTGGTTGTTGCAGCGATTTCGAGTATACGTTCTCAAAATACTGTGCGGACTCTCGAGCAAACTTATGAGAACGTTGATTTTACCGTAATTCGATTACCGCAAATAATGGTGCGTATATATACTCAATAGCATTTCACCGTGCTTGCGTTTCGTCGCGATGTCCCCCATTCGCGCTTTCTCATCGCAGTTCGCGACGCGTATCAGCGGTTGCTGCACGAATTTCATGTTCGCATTGCGTTATCTAGGCTTCGATCGAACGCCTACTTATAGGCGCGCGAAACCGCGAATTGTTCAGTTGCAAAAATGTATCTTGTACTGTCGCATCCCTCCGATATTCGGAACTTGAGCGCTGAACGCTGAGTTGCAATATATACCGAAAGTCGTACTATCACGCGTGTGCGCTGATTATATCGACCACGTGTGGGACAGGCTTCCGGAGTAATAAAGATTTGGAGGTTCGAATCTATCGTCGCTGCGTTGAACATTATAACCAACCGTGACAACGCACGCACATCGACGGTTTCGCATCGAAGATAAAGGATTGTAGCGTATGTCAGCAGCAGCAACGTCAAACGAAGGCTGCGTTGGAGGTCTGCTCAATCGAGCGATAAACGCGCTTCCTTTTGAGTTACATATTCTTGGTTATCAATTTTGGCCTGGGTACTCGACTAAAGAAGCAATTAGCCAGAAGTGAAAACAAGGGCATAAATCCACTGGACGCGGCGTGTCGTAAACACGACATTGCGTATTCTCGGAGCAACGATCTCGCCGACAGACACGTGGCGGATAAGGTACTCGCCGATAAAGCCCTAGGATGCGTCATCGCGAGAGATTTGACTCTGAGAGAGCTGCAACTGCAATCATTTGAGTAGCGATGAAAACCAAGACCAAGATTGGCATGGATATGAAAGCGAAGAAAAAATAAAAAAAAAAACGAATACTTCCAACGGCAAAACGAGATGGCGCGTTACCGATTCTGTCAACTTTCGATGCGTTTGAGTCCTTAATGGCGGAGCGGCCAGCGTGGCGAAAGCAGTAAACGACAGGAAAGCCGCGCGATGTCAGTTCGATGAACTGTAACGTCACAATTACGCGATGGAAACGCGTGGACAGGGACTGTATTTCGCTCCGTACAAACGCGGACGAGGTGTAACAGCGAAAAAAAGAAAAAAAAACGCCCAAGAGATAATAAAAGTATCTACGGGCGTAACCACCAATGTACAATTGGACCAGCTGGCGAGGCGTATGCGTATACCATACTTCAGAGGTGTTTTCGTGCGTAACGCGTTACCGATTAGCGGCGCGTGTCGAAAGGAGAGGGATATTGTAAATCTGGACGACATGATGGATCCCGGTACTCATTGGAGCGTACGCAAAGAGGAACGATCGCGTCGTGTATTTTGACAGTTTCGGTAATCTTTGATCGCCCGAGGAACTGATGCGATATTTCGGAGACAGTGTTACGATGATAGAGTACAATCGAACGTCCTATCAGACGTACGATCAGAGCGTCTGCGGACAGCTGTGCCTGTGATTTCTCCAAACGGTCGACGTGCATGAATTTAAAAAGTCTGATAAAATGCCGCGATGTCTCAATATTCGTTGAACGCTTTTTCTATCATGTCACTGATACTTACACTGAGCGGGAAGAGCAACGTTCTCACGGCAAACTACTTTCCAGCCATAAATTTGAACAATGATGACTATCAACATGGTCTAACAATTTTAGAAATTTTAGAAATTTATCACACGATACCGAATGTAAACGCTTCGAACAATATATTTTATTTTGGCAAAGGGCGTAGAAATTACGATTCCCGAAGGATTGTACGAACTGCAGGCCATAAATAAATTTTTGACGTGAGATTTTGCGGAAACGATCGCGACACGACGCGCCTGATAATAACGGTGACCCCGCGCGCAGCGATGACAAGATTGGGGAATACCCGATAGTGCTCCGCGCAAATTACAACACGATGAGGTGTGAGATTAAATGCGTCTACAAAATAAACTTTAATAAGCCCAATAACATTAGATCACTATTAGGTTTCTCGAAGCGTATACTGCAACCACGAAGGTGGCCTGAATCTGACGTGTCGATCAACATAATGAATGTAAACATTATCCGTGCAACGTGACCGCGGGCGCGTACAGCAACGACAAAAGTATGCACACAATACTATGTACACTTTGATACTGAATTTTCGCCGAGCGTGCCGCCAGGATATAAGATATCGGAAAGGCCGCTGCAGATCATTTACTTGCCAGTCGTACGGAGCATTACGGAGCTAACAATACGCATTATTGACCAGAACGGACGATTGCTCAGAAGAGAAGAGATCACCGTCAGATTGCACGTACGACGGCAACAGTGATAATGCAAGCGTGACATTTGAGATGCTCGTATTGAATGAAGCGAAGTACACACAGAGAGATAACGCATTTTTACAAAGAAAACACCGATTGACAATACTCATTCATCTGACTGCATCAAGAAGAAGAAGAAACTCAACGCGTCGAATATTAAATTTTTACAAGCTTTAGGACTCGCGATGCGCAATTTGTGAGATAACTGACATCCTAAACATCGAAGACGAGCTAATTTTCGACGATCGCATCGTCAAGATTGAAACTCATGCGTACAATCCATTCGCCAATATAACGTTCGGGTACAGCGATGAGATAAGATTACAGCAACAGGATCTGTACACATTGCCGTTTCTATATGTCAAGGGAAAACTAACGAAGAACAGAGTTGTCGATGGATCTGATGTGGTGTTGGGAAATATTTTTGTCGCGTACATGTTCGATGAGATTCAATACGAGCTCGATGGTGTGGAGATTGATCGTAACAGAAACATGGGCATAATTAACACACTCAAACACTACGTAACGACGTCATTCGACAGAAGCGTGATTCTGAGAAATGCCGGGTGGGATACACGTACAATGCGGATGGATATTTTAAAAGAGATAGTTTTGTGTACCTCTCTACGCATTTTGGGATTCTGCAAGGAATACAAACACATAGTAATCAACGCTTCACGAATTGATATGATCGCGTAATGACAACAATTGCCTGATAAGAAATTCGGCCTTCTCATCGACTTATTCAAGATACAATGGCGAATGCCGCACATTATTGAGTGAAATAAAAAAACTATCGATGCTGCGCACTTTGGAGAGCAGACGATACTTGAACATAGCTTTTCGCTCGTGGAATCTACACGAGTTTTCGCTGTTACAGTGTACAACCAAGCATTCGTGGGCATATGTATAATTATATAAAATAAGTTTATTTTTATTATTTATTAATATCTAATTGATGTTATAAGCATAATTTGATATTATTATATGTATGTTATTCAAATTTAAAATATAAAAAATTATTTATACATATTTAGTAGATATTAATTTAGTTTAAATAAAATATTTTTTTTACAATAAAAAAATTTGTAAAATTATTATAAAATTAAGTTTTACTTTTTTTTATAAGAAAAGTACAATGGAAAATTGAATGAAGTAATTATTATTGAAAATTGAAATTAATTATTTATATTAAGTTTAGTTTAGAGATATAAAGATGCTAAAAATTATTTATATGAAAATGAAAAAAAAATTAATTAAGATTTAATTTATGTTTAGTAAATTTATTTTAAGAATGAAAGGGGCCATCAAGATCGCTACTCAGCACGATACGTCATCTTCACTCTGCAAATAGGCCGAAAGACCGTCATGATCGAAGACACGAGCCGATTCGATGACTGCATTGACCAACATGAAACTCTATCTGAACTCAGAATGTTATCCATACGATGATATGAATTTGGATTTCGACAAAAACAGATGGTCTGTGCTATACGAAACGTACGCGCGTTTCTGTAAGGGTTATTATGAGTTACTACGAGTATCTCGAGCAGAGTCTCATCGTCATGTCTTTTTTACATAATGGCCCATTCGTAATCATCGATTGCTCTCGACAAAACGAATTTATAAGAGCCCAACCGTAGACGTGAGATTACAATTTGAGGCTAAGGAGAACCAATGAATATCACCGCGTACTGTCTCATTATACATGATCGCGTGGTTCAGTACAACCTGTTGACCAATGTCCATTAATATAATATTTAAATGTAACTTTTATTTTGTCTAAAAATTATTCCGTGTTTTGTAGGAGAATTTATATTTATCAATTTTTTTCTATATTTTTCATCCTCTTTCAACTTAAGTTCTAATTCTTGCAAAGCCACTTGATCTTTTAGTGGAAAGTTATATTAAATATCGATGGTGTCGATGTCATCGAGATTTTCAGATCGACGAGTTTTGTGATCCAAATCCCTTTTAATATTTTCTAATATTTTCTTTTGTCCTTGTTTTAGAGCTCCCATTTGCAAATCGAGCGAAATTAATTTGCGAATGATGAATCGGTAATACTCTATAAGATCTAAAACAAAAAATTTGTTTCCACATTGCTAATTCAAATGATATCATTTGTATAAAAGATTTGATATCAATAAGTGGCGTCAAGTTATATATTTTAAAAATGACCTTTTTAAAAAAAGGTAAAAAAGGGTGTCAAATATAGGTAAAAAAGAGTGTCAAGTATGTGCTTGAAAAAAAAGAAGAAACTGTTGTACCAAGTTAAAAAATGGAGTCTAATCGAATATATTATCTTTTACTTTAAGGAAATACAGCCTAAATGATACATATCTCTATATCTTCATTGAAGAATCTCTTTACTCTAACCCATGTGGTAGCACTTTTAATTTAAAAAAAAATTATGTTACAAAATTATTTCTTTACTTTAATCAATGTGGTAGTAGTTTTAATTCTTTAAAAAAAAATTATGTTACGAAATTACCATACCTAACTCAATTCTAGTTGTTGATTAAACTAAAAAATAAAATCTAAGTGCTAGTATCTTTGTATTTTCATTGGTCTTACTATTCTAACCCAAGTGGTACTAGCTACTTTAATTAAAAAAAAAATTATTTCCGCATTGCCAACTCAACTCAAATGATATCATTTGTATAAAAGTTTTGATATCAATAACTGGCGCCAAGTTATAATCTTACTATAAAAATTGTGTTAAAGAAAATCGAATCTAAGTTATACGTATCTTCATTAAAGAATCTTTCTCTAATCCATGTGGTAATAGTTTTAACTCTTTATTTGAATTTTCAATGAAGAGTCTTTCTATTATGATCCAAGTGATACTAGCTTTTAATTCTTTAAAGAAGACTTTGTTTCCACCTTGCCAATTCAAATTATAGTAATAATGTATAAAATTTGTATAAAAGATTTGATATTATATAATAATTAGCGTCAAGTTATAATCCTATAAACATTGAGTTAAAAGTCCACCTTATATATTTCAAATTATATATTTCATTTGTAACCCAATAAATATATAATAGATGGTTTTAATGTGATAAATTTGATAAATTTCACTTTTATCCTTAGAATCTTTGCACAGCGGTTTTGTATAACCTTTAAAAAATGCAGGAACAAAGTTTCAGCAACCGAAATTTAAAATTTATAAATTTAAAATTTATAAATTTTTGGACGTATCATATAGTTCTATATCAAAAAGTGCGAATAAAAGTTGTTAAAAAAATAAACAATAAATTATATTTGTTATGTCAATTAATTATGTCTGTAGATTTATCATATGTTTAATATGTATCATATTAAAATTAAACATTTTTTATACATTATCAGGAGACACGGTAGTGTCTCGGGTGTCAAGTCAACCGAGAACACTGCCGTGTAACTTTACGCGAGTCGTCGAGGTTCGAGCATCTGAAATTATCGAATCTCAATAACGGCTATACTGATCAAGTTCTAAGTAGGCTTGATCGATAGCTTGAGTTCGACTTGCATAATAAAAGTATTTTTATTTTTCTGCTACGTGCCCTACAAGCAGAGATATTGCTACACAAAATCCGATTTGGAAATTTTTACTTTAAGAAACGTCATTATCGTCGCCTTTGTACGACTGCAACGTCTGTCACGAGATGTCATTATTAATCTTATCGAGCGGATTATCAGACTGATAAGTCAGGGTTATTGTAGAATCTAGCGAATCAATATTCGCTGAGTCCTGCAGTGACCCTGATTTATCGGCCTGATTTATCCGCTAGGTCGATAAAATTGATTGATGTAAACACGGTAGTGTTTTTGGTTAGACCTCTCGAGTATCAATATAATAATAAATACGCGTATATTAAAATTAGAAAGGAAACATTAGCAGTATTAATAAATTGCATACTACTATTATTCTTTTTCTGCACGTCCGAGTGGTGGCCAACGATGTTGACGTTCGCGGCGAGTTTGACAATTTGTAATAATTTTGGAGTGTAACTCATGTTTGTGTCTATACTTTGCAGGTAAGTTCTATTTTTCATTTTATCAGAGAACAAAGATATTATTCTTTTATTCAATCTTATCTACATCTTATTTACTCTTATTATGTCACTCTAGAAAAATCAGTTCCAAATCGAATAAAAACGAAAATTTGTCAATTAAAAAAATAACATATCTAGAGAACTATACATATTGTTGCGGCCGTGCGGTATTCCGTTCGGCGCTGCTAAGAAATAATCAATATCAATCGATAAGAGTTCGAATAGAGGATCGGCCCTTGGCAACGCGTCGTTCTCCGACTGTTTTTTTAGATTTGACGGCCGGATTCTGCGGTGGCCGGACGCGTTTCTGTACCGTTGGTTTAATAAAGAGCGAGTCTTTCTTAAAACAGTGTTCTTCCTTTCCGAGAGCGCTCCGCCGAGTATCGCGATCACGGGAATTAACGCCGCGAACGCGACAATTTTGGGGGCTCGTCCGGGATCGAATTTTTCGATTCGTGTGTGTGTGTGTGAGAGAGATAATGGCGGAGCGACAAACAGAAGAGACGGGGACTGGACAGGAAGAGGCGAAAAGTCGGAGAGTGATCTCTGCGAGGAAAAGGGCCTGCACTCGAGCGGAAGGACCGGAGGCGTCTCCGAATTTGGAGGAGATTCTTCGCTTAACGCTGGAGGAGCTTCGCTCTCTGAGGGAGGAGCGCGCTCGTCGAGAGACAGAAACATTTTCTATGCCCGGTCCGCAGGAAGAGATTTCGCAACGTCCGATATCAGGCCAGTCATTTCCTTTTTCAAATTTTAATTCCGACTTGAAACTTAAGCCCGATATTTATGATGGTAGTGTTCCGTTGCGCGAATATCTTACGCAATTTAATTTAATTGCGCGGGCGAATAATTTGGGAAACGCGGAAAAGGCTGTCGTATTAGCGTCATGTCTCCGAGGAAAAGCGCGTGCGATTTTGGAAGGGGGCACGGATTTTGAGAACTCTCAATTTGAAAATTTAGTCGCGCGTTTAGAACTACGTTTTGGAGAAAATTTATCCTCGCAAAATTATTATTATCAATTTACGAATCGAAAACAGAGATTCGGAGAAGATTTAGCTGCATTAGGCTCGGATATCGAGCGTTTATCTCGATTAGCTTATCCTGAATGTTCTCCTGGAGTTCGTGACAAAATTGCTTGTTCTCAATTTGTAGTTGCATTGTCTGATGTGAATGTTAAACAGACATTGCAGCTAGAAGGGTTAACGTCTTTGAGGGCTGCGGTAGAAAGAGCTTTGGCTATTAAAATTATTAGGGAGAATTGTTTAAAAGAGCGGAGAAATTTTAATTTTAAGGAGGTTAAAGATTGCTCGAATTATAAGAGCAATCCTGATTTGAACGGGTTCAAAGTAGAATCTCGTGGAACGAGGGGATTAAATTTTATGAAAAAGAAGAATTTTAAAATTCAAAAGAAACAGGAATGTTGGCAGTGCGGAAAACAAGGGCACTTCCGTTCCGAGTGTCCATCACTTTCTATTTCACAGCAGGGAAAATAGGTTTTGTCGAACTTACAGGGGCGGGCTCGACAAATGGAAGAAATGCCCCGGGTGTTTGTAGGCGTTTTGAGAGAGCGTGTGAAAAATCAAGAAATTTTGTTTTTCAAGGCTCTCTTAATGGGAAAGATTGTTTTTTTAAATTGGATACGGGCTCCGATGTGACCTTAGTGAGTAGTAAATTTATAGGGAGAAAAGGGAAGCGTTTTTCAGCTAAGGAAGAAAATTTGAGATATCCTACGGGGGAAAGAGTCCCGATTAGTTTTAAAATATTTGCTAAGATAAAGTTAGGGAGATTTGATTTAGAGTTACCGATTTTCGTTGCCGATATTGGAGAGGATTGTATTTTGGGCGCGGATTTCTTTTCACGAATAGGGATGCAAACTGTTATAGAATCTTTTCTCCGTGGAGGTCATAGGGAAGATTTTTGTCGTCGAATTAAGCAAGAGGACGAAGCTGTGCCCGCGGAGTTGGAAGAATTCTTTAATAATAATTCCCGAGAGTTGGAGGAAGATCAGAGATTAGTTTTCGCTACATTGTTGCGAGAATTTCGTGACGTGTTTTCGGAGCAAGCTGTTGCAGGAAAGTGTGAAGTTCTTCAACATAAAATTGAATTAATGGATTCTTGTCCTATCAAACAGGCTCCTAGGAGAATTCCAATTCATATGCGTTCAGAAGTTGAAAAAATTATGGAGGACATGAAAGAACAAGGGGTAATTGAAGAATCTTCAAGCCCTTGGGTTTCTCCAGCAGTTTTGGTAAAGAAGAAAGATGGATCTCTTAGATTTTGCATTGATTTTCGGAAATTGAATGCGGTTACGAAAAAAGATTCTTATCCGCTACCAAGGGTTGACGATCTTCTTGATCAGTTATCGGGAAATGCCTGGTTTTCTACTCTAGATTTGAAGAGTGGTTATTGGCAACTGAAAATTCGTCCCGAAGATAGGGAAAAGACTGCTTTTTCTGTGGGGAATGGACTTTGGCAATTTGTTGCGATGCCTTTTGGTCTGTGTAATGCCCCAGCTACCTTTGAACGTCTTATGGAACGGGTGTTACGGGGTTTACTTTCGAAAATTCGCCTGGTTTATTTAGATGATGTGATAGTTTTTGGCAAAACCTTTGAGAAAATGAAAGAGAATTTAAGAGAGGTTCTTCTGAGATTTCGTGCTGCGAAACTTAGTGTTAACCCAAAGAAATGTGATTTATTTAAGAGACAGGTAAAATATTTGGGTCATATTGTTTCTTCTGCCGGGATCACTACGGATCCTGAGAAGACTGAAGCGGTCACTGAGTGGCCAGTTCCTCAGAATAAGAAACAGGTCCGGAGTTTTCTTGGATTTTGCTCTTATTATCGGAAGTTTGTTAAAGGATTTTCTTCAATTGCGAAGCCTCTATTTAAATTAACTGAGAATTTGACTAAATTTGAATGGACTGAGCAATGTCAAGAAGCATTTTTGAGGTTAAAACAGGCATTAACGTCTGCACCTCTTCTTTCCTTTCCGAAGGGGGAAGGAAAGATGATTTTGGATACGGATGCTTCAGGTTTTGGAATAGGGGCGGTACTTTCACAAGTTCAGGACGGCTGTGAGAGGGTCATTGCTTATTATAGTCGAGTTTTGAACAAACCTGAGCGGAATTATTGCACAACAAGAAGAGAGTTATTAGCTTTGGTAGATTCGATGAAACATTTTCATCATTATTTGTACGGAAAGAGTTTCTCTATTCGAACTGATCATGCTTCTTTGAGATGGTTGATGTCCTTCAAAGACTTGGAGGGACAATTGGCTCGTTGGATGGAAAGGTTACAACAATACGATTTTGATGTTGCTCATCGAAAGGGGATTATACATGCACATAATGCCGATGGTCTTTCGAGACGCCCTTGTGTAGAAGAAAAATGTAGATTCTGTTCTAAAGTGGAAGTTCAGAGAGGGCTTTTGGAGGATAAAGTAGTTGCTCGTATTGTTTTGCGTGAGGATTCTTCTGAGGATTGGCGAAGGGCTCAAATAGAGGATCAGGAACTGGCAATGTTTTTACTTGCGAAAGAAAATGATTTGCGACCTTCTTGGGAGGAAGTTTCTTCGAAAGGATTGTCAGCCAAGATCTATTGGCAACAATGGCATGCCTTGGAAGTCCAAAATGGGATTTTGCATAAGAGATGGGAGGCTCCTAATTTGAAAAACAGTTTTCTTCAGTTGATGGTCCCGCGAAGCAAAGTGAAGCAGATTTTAGAAGAAGCTCATGATACTCCTTCTGGAGGGCATTTCGGGATCAATAAAACGCTGGAAAAGATCCGGAAACGTTTTTATTGGGCAACCTGTAAGAAGGATGTTGAGGAATAGTGCAGAACCTGTAAGATTTGTATTGCGAAGAGGGGTGCTGCAGATAAGGGGAAATCTCCTTTGCAGATCTTTAATTCGGGAGCTCCTTTTGAGAGGATTCAGATGGATATTTTAGGCCCGTTACCTGTTTCTTCTTCAGGCAACAAGTATCTCCTAGTTGTTGTTGATTGTTTCACTAAATGGGTAGAAGCTTTTCCTTTGAAAAATATGAGAGCTACTACGGTAGCAGAAATTTTTGTTAATCAGGTTGTTTCTAGATATGGGGTCCCGTTGGAACTTCATACTGATCAGGGAAGGAATTTTGAATCACAGCTCTTTCAAGAATTGATGAGAATTTTGGGAATTAGGAAAACGAGGACGACCGCTCTTCATCCTCAGTCTGATGGTCAAGTTGAAAGACAACATCAGACGATTTTACAGTATTTGTCAAAGTTTATTGAAGAGAATCAAAAGGATTGGGATCGTTGGATTCCCATGTTTCTTCTTGCCTATAGGACCTCTAAACATGAGGCTACAGGCGTAACTCCTTCAGAATTATTTTGCGGAAGAGATCTTACCTTGCCGATGGATTTGCTAAGAGGTACTCCTCCCAGTTATGGTTTTTCCGAGTCAGCGGAGGAGTACGTTCGAAATTTGCGGCAGAAGCTGGATGAAATTCATCAGAGAGTAAGAGAGAGATTAGAATCAAGGTCTTTGAAGATCAAGTGCCGCTATGATCGAAAGGCTAGGCATCCCGTTTTTGAGGAAGGACAGAAGGTTTGGTTATTTAATCCTCATCGTAAGAAGGGTAGGTCTCCCAAACTACAGAACGATTGGGAGGGGCCTTTTGAGATAATTAAGAAAATTAGTGATGTAGTTTTCTGTATTTCTCGTTCAGGTGGTCGGAAAAGCAAGGTTGTGCATGCTGACAGGTTAGCTCCGTATAGGGAAAGGGAAGAATTTTAAGTAGAGATTTTCGGGGCCCGGTTTTCCAATTTCGACATTACTTTTATTTCTTGTTAATTGTTTTGAGTTACTGTGTTCTGTTTTATTTTTCTTTAAGCTTCCTTCCGTCGTGAGAAGCGTCGTGGGGAGATCCTCGAGCCTGACCACCAAGCAAGATCTTCAGGCTCGTGCTTCAAACTGAAAAGAAGTCTGCCTCGCCCCCGGTTTTCCGAGTCGTGGTTTTTCCGGGGGACGATGGGCGAATGCCGAGGCAGGGGCTTAGTGTGTCTTTTAGAAAGACGAAAGGGTCCACGACGATTACCCCCACTTTGCCCGAAAAATAGAAGAGAGAAGTGCGCAAAGCTCAAGACGAAGAGTCAAGAGTGAAACGCGCGAGAATTTCAAGAACAAGATTCTTCTGAAGAGTAGAGAAGACTGGGATTGGAAGTAGCGGCGCCCGGTAACCTGAGGCAGCAGCCCAGGGTAGGGCAGGAAGTCGCAGGAGCCCAGAAGTCTTTTCCTAAGAAGAAGTTCTTGAAAGAGGAAGAATTGTCGGGACGACAATTTTATGAAGAGGGGGGCAGTGTTGCGGCCGTGCGGTATTCCGTTCGGCGCTGCTAAGAAATAATCAATATTAATCGATAAGAGTTCGAATAGAGGATCGGCCCTTGGCAACGCGTCGTTCTCCGACTGTTTTTTTAGATTTGACGGCCGGATTCTGCGGTGGCCGGACGCGTTTCTGTACCGTTGGTTTAATAAAGAGCGAGTCTTTCTTAAAACAGTGTTCTTCCTTTCCGAGAGCGCTCCGCCGAGTATCGCGATCACGGGAATTAACGCCGCGAACGCGACAATATATTATAATTTTGAATCATATTTCTAATCAACTATTTATTATTAGACAATTACATACATATATATATATAATTGCAAAATTTACAAAGAATTTAAAGATTGATATTTGATAATTTCCAACTTATATTGATCTTAAACCATTTAATAACAATATATATGTGTGTATATATATACACATTGTTTGATCGAATTGCATGGATGATTATTTAAGTTTATTATTTCTTCCAATATATATATATATATATATAGAATATATGAAATAATAAGATTACATGTTTATTTATTAGGTATATATATATATATATATATATATATATATATATTGTCGCGTTCGCGGCGTTACTTCCCGTGATCGCGATACTCGGCGGAGCGCTCTCGGAAAGGAAGAACACTGTTTTAGGAAAGACTCGCTCTTTATTAAATCAACGGTACAGAAACGCGTCCGGCCACCGCGGAATCTGGCCGTGAAATCTGTAAAACAGTCGGAGAACGACGCGTTGCCAAGGGCCGATCCTCTATTCAAACTCTTATCAATTGATATTAATTATCTTTTAGCAGCGCCGGAAATACCGCACGGCCGCAACAATATATATATATATATATATATATATATTAAGCAAAATATCATAGTTATATTTAACAAAAATAAATATTGTTTATAAAGAAAATGCCAATTATATTTATTATATAAAAAGTATCAAGCATAGGCGCACTTCTCAAACAGATGCTTAATAAAATGCGTGATGTCATTAAAAAATTACTTTTTTAAAAAAAGGTAAAAAAAAAGGGTGTCAAATATAGGGACGCGCTTGTAATAAAAAAGATATTGTTGTACCAAGTTAAAAAAATAGAATCTGACAATATCTTTTATTTTAAAGAAATAGAACAAGAATAGAAAGTGATACATATCTCTGTATCTTCATTGAAGACTTGTCTCTTTACTCTAACCATGTGATAGTAGTTTTAATTCTTTAAAAAAAATTACGAAATTGCCATATAAAATTAAAAAATAAAATCTAAGTTAAAACGGTCTCGCTTTCCCGCGCGGAGAGCGGTCAGTCGGTTACCAGGAGGGGAAGCGAGGACGTTGGAGACAGAAATTTGGTTATCAAGTTGTTAAGCGACAATTATAAGAAATAACAATGATTTATTCAAATAAAGGAATAACAGTGGGAAGGGGGGTGCGATGGAATGCACCGATCTTCACGAATGGTCATGGCCGTGGATGGGCGAGACGGCGATCGGCGCGCGTATATCGTTTTGATACAAATAAGGTATCGCTCTGGCGGTCGGCGCGATACTGATCGCTGTGCGAAGTTCGGTGGCGCGGGGCGCGCGCGGCGGTGGTGTTCGCACGTGTTCGTCGCGGACCTTTAAATCAGCGGTGATTTAAAACGTGCACGCGTGTTGCAGGCGTTGTCGCGAGGGTGAGATATTCGCGAGGTTGTTGGATCGTTTAGATCGGAGAACGGATGGGCCCGTTCCCTGCCGAGAGAACTCGGCTGACGGGGGGTATACCCCTCGTCTGTCTTAGTGAGTGCCGAGTGAACTCAGCCAGCCGGAGAGGGTCCCAGCTGGGGACAATGAGACAAGTCTTCAATGAAGATACAGAGATATGTATCACTTTCTATTCTTGTTCTATTTCTTTAAAATAAAAGATATTGTCAGATTCTATTTTTTTAACTTGGTACAACAATATCTTTTTTATTACAAGCCCGTCCCTATCTTTGACACCCTTTTTTTTTACCTTTTTTTAAAAAGGTAATTTTTTAATGACATCACGCATTTTATTAAGCATCTGTTTGAGAAGTGCGCCTATGCTTGATACTTTTTATATAATAAATATAATTGGCATTTTCTTTATAAACAATATTTATTTTTGTTAAATATAACTATGATATTTTGCTTAATATATATATATATATATATATATATATATATATATATATATACCTAATAAATAAACATGTAATCTTATTATTTCATATATTCTATATATATATATATATATATTGGAAGAAATAATGAACTTAAATAATCATCCATGCAATCCGATCAAACAATGTGTATATATACACACATATATATTGTTTATTAAATAGTTTAAGATCAATATAAGTTGGAAATTATCAAATATCAATCTTTAAATTCTTTGTAAATTTTGCAATTATATATATATATATATATATATATATATATATATATGTAATTGTCTAATAATAAATAGTTGATTAGAAATATGATTCAAAATTATATATATGTATAGTTCTCTAGATATGTTATTTTTTTAATTGACAAATTTTCGTTTTTATTCGATTTGGAACTGATTTTTCTAGAGTGACATAATAAGAGTAGATAAGATGTAGATAAGATTGAATAAAAGAATAATATCTTTGTTCTCTGATAAAATGAAAAATAGAACTTACCTGCAAAGTATAGACACAAACATGAGTTACACTCCAAAATTATTACAAATTGTCAAACTCGCCGCGAACGTCAATATCGTTGGCCACTACTCGGACATGCAGAAAAAGAATAATAGTAGTATGCAATTTATTAATACTGCTAATGTTTCCTTTTTAATTTTAATATACGCGTATTTATTATTATATTGATACTCGAGAGGTCTAACCAAAAACACTACCGTGTTTACATCAATCAATTTTATCGACCCAGCGGATAAATCAGGCCGATAAATCAGGGTCACTGCAGGACTCAGCGAATATTGATTCGCTAGATTCTACAATAACCCTGACTTATCAGTCTGATAATCCGCTGGATCGATAAGATTAATAATGACATCTCGTGACAGACGTTGCAGCCGTACAAAGGCGACGATAATGACGTTTCTTAAAGTAAAAATTTCCAAATCGGACTTTGTGTAGCAATATCTCTGCTTGTAGGGCACGTAGCAGAAAAATAAAAATACTTTTATTATGCAAGTCGAACTCAAGCTATCGATCAAGCCTACTTAGAACTTGATCAGTATAGCCGTTATTGAGATTCGATAATTTCAGATGCTCGGACCTCGACGACTCGCGTAAAGTCACACGGCAGTGTTCTCGGTTGACTTGATACCCGAGACACTACCGTGTCTCCTGATAATGTATAAAAAACGTTTAATTTTAATATGATACATATTAAACATATGATAAATCCACAGACATAATTAATTGACATAACAAATATAATTTATTGTTTATTTTTTTAACAACTTTTATTCGCACTTTTTGATATAGAACTATATGATACGTCCAAAAATTTATAAATTTTAAATTTATAAATTTTAAATTTCGGTTGCTGAAACTTTGTTCCTGCATTTTTTAAAGGCTGTACAAAACCGCTGTGCAAAGATTCTAAGGATAAAAGTGAAATTTATCAAATTTATCACATTAAAACCATCTATTATATATTTATTGGGTTACAATATTATTACAATAGCATATAATATAATTTAAATAACATATAATATAATTATATAATTACTGATGGACTTTTTAACTTAATAACTTGAATTATTGATTGATTGATTTCATTTTGTATACATAGTTTAAAAAAACTATTGAGTCAAAAAATCGTCTACCCGTTTAATAACTGTCATTAATAAACGAAACCTTTTAAACGAACCTTTTCTTATGTCAATGGAACTAGACTCTTCGTCCTCTGACAAAGATTCATGATGACAATTCAATTCAGAATCGGATTCTAGTGTAATTGGAACATAATTTGCAAACTTCTTCACTGCAATTTTGAAATAATTATTCTATAATTCATCAAATTCATCATTTATTTTTACGATATATTTACATATGCCTACATATTTGACTTGATTAGTACTAATACAATTTAAGTTACCACTAGAAGTTTCATGCATTGCTACCTTTTTGAGATAAGCAGTTACTCCATTTCCTAAAATAATCATTTGTAAGAACATTAAATACTTCTATAATATTTACTATTCAAGGTATTTCAGATATGAAGTTGTTAAGACCTTATTATATTAATAGAGTTTATAACTGTGACTAAAAAATCATTTGCACTACAGTTTAAGTATATCTAAAGTATACCTAAAGTTAGCTAAAGCTATCATTAAGTATACTTAAAGTTTGCACAACATTTCATATAGAAAGAGCATTTTAAGACAAATTTTTGTTCCTGTCATTTTCAATTTATTTTGAAGAAACTTGAACATCGCCTCAACAATTTACAAATTTTTACGATCAAATTATAATAACATATGAATGGACAAATGTAACAAATTATAATTAACATTAATTTAGTACTCAATTCATTTAGTACTCAAAAGAAGTTTATTTATACTTCAAGAAATTTTACTATTTAATAAGTAAAATTGTTACACAAACCTTTCTTTGTGTCAGTGGTGTTACGTCCGAGGTTCTGGAGGAAAGGTAATACCTTTCGTCAGGAGGAGGAGAACTCGGGTGGACGCACGGAACCTTTTCTGTTCTCACAGAACGACGTCGTGAGGTCGATCCGCGAGTCGAACGCGCGTTAAGGGGACAGGAATCGGGTCAGCGTCGGTGACGTTATAAACCTTACCTGCGCCAGCGCTATCAATGGTCCGTTTTTTGGTCAGAGAACCGAATCTCTTTTACCAGGGCTGGACCTCGTGCGATCCTCAAGGAGCCGTGAATGGTTCGGTCAAGTTTTAGGGTAAATAAATTGAGACGGAATTCGAGTTAACTGATTTAATAATAATAATAAAAAAAAAAGAATTACAATATGTTATTCGCAAATTTTACTGTGTACATTAAAGTGTTGAAGTACTGGTTAAAAAAAAATTTTTTATATGTAAATTTCGAATAATAATAAATAACTAACAAACAAAAGAAAATCTGGTATTTATATACTCAATTGTTCCAATTGGGGTAAAAAATTGGTGATCGCGAGCATATCGATGGGATCGGGTTGCAGGTGTGGCGGAGGATCAGGGTGAGCGCTGCGGAAAGCCTTGACTGAACGAGGTAGGGAAGAGGATCACGGGAAATGTACATGGGGATGATATTCGTAATTTGGTGTCTTGAGATCTGATCCCAAAACTGGCTGTCGGGTTTGAATTTTCTTTTATAATGAAAAAGGTGCCAGGAGGTGGATGAGTGGGAGAGCGGGGAAATTGGCGAACGAGATTGAAGAACTTCTCCACATCGAAGTTCTCTGGAGTACATTGTCTTTCAAAATCTGCCGCGGAGCGGAGGGCGGTGGCGTACTGTTGTAAGGTGATGTTAGCTAGTCTCGGTTCTACGTCTATCAACTGCTCCGCGAGTTCTTCGGCGTGGCCGGTTTCGCGATGAATCCGCTTATTACTTCTCCCGACGGTGTCGCAATGCCCGTTTCGTTGAGTTGTTCGGGATAGCTTTCGTTTGGTTCACTATGTAAATAAGAGTCAGATAAGAGAGAATGTGAGGTGAAAGTGGTAAAAAAAAAAAAAGAAATTGAGGAATCGTGATAAGGCAGCTTCATCGAATCAATCGGCGGCTTGCCAGGTTGGAATGTTGTGGAATCGGGGTAGGCAACTTCACCGAATTAATCGGCGGCTTGCCAAGTCGGAGTGTGGAGAAATCGGAGAAGGCAGCTTCACCGAGTTAATCGGCGGCTTGCCAATTTGGAATGCTGGAGTGTTTTAATGAAACAAATATGTAGAGATCGCGAACCAAACAGCCAGTCTACCACGGGAAAAAGTGATAAACATGGACTTACTTTTGCTGTAGCGGCCGCTGGTGATGGACGAGAAGTGTGATGCTAGGCTGGCTCGTAGATCGAATCACACGAAAAATGTAAGAATCGCGCACAGATTCTAACTGAAAAAGATTTTTCGACAACCTCGGATGGTCCGTGAAGGCGATGAGAAGCGAGAAGAGAGCGATCCGCTCCAAGTCGCGGTTTTTAAAGGGTTCCGAAGGGGTGGGAATATCTGAGGGCGTGATGGATTTCCGCGTTGGCTTGTCGAATGATAGTTTAGAAAAATTGTGAGTATAGAGGAAGGAGGGGAGCGGTGTTCTGTGAATTGTGGTTCTTTTTATATTTCCAGATTTCCTAGCGAATGATGGAATTAGTGAAAATTTTCCCGCCAATCCACACTCTCAATCATTCATTGGTGTGGCTGCCAACGGCCGCTAATCGTTTCTTCTTAATTGGTGTTTCCCTTAGTTTCCCCACCAATTTGGGGGAGTGTCACCCTCGAACGATCTGATGCGTTTCTTATCCGTTAAGAATTTGCTTTTGTTAATATTTTTTATTTTTATTGGTATGTTATAAACTTGTCGGTACCGACAAAGCTGTCTATCGCAAGAATTATTCCTTTTTTGATAGTAAGACGTATCTCGAGAGGAATTTTTGTGTATTTATTTAGGGTTTCTTTAGATCGATCGAAGCGCTTCATTTTTTGATTAGCAGCCATTATCTTTTTCCGAAAGAGAAGAATTCATGAAGTCCCCCGGACGTAACAGTGGCATAGATTCTTCATGATGTAATGCTCGAACAAATTCTTGTCTTCCGAAAACGTTCCACGAAAACTATTATGCTTAGTATGAGAAGCTTGATTTGCCCGTATCTCTTCCTGGTATTTTTTTGACAGAGTTTATTGCCTAAAACAATTCGTGAGTATATTGCCAGAGATTCGTTTGTAATTTATGTCATCATCAATTGTGATCAAGTTGTATGATTATTTCATTAATTCAACAAATATTTTTTCTCAGTGCAAGTGTATACACTGAGAATATCCTTAACAATGTAGTAGTGGAAATAAGGAACTACGGATAATCATAAATAAAATTATAATTTCGAAATATTTCATTAATAATGAAAGCATAAGTAACTTACTATTATATAGTATTGACATGTATAATTTTAGCAATTACTGTGTAGTAAAACATAGTTTCAAGAAATTTGTGAATAGCATTGTATTAAGCATGTATGAGTAACATTACGTATTTGATATTGTAAATTAATCTATGATTATCTGTGATCATTGTTACATATTTTTTCTGTCAATGTAACAACTTATTTTATTATCACTATTTATTTATTACTATTAAAATTACTTTTCTTTTTCTCATTATTATTTGCTATAATATATATTTTTTTGGTGAACTTTTTTCCGGAACTTTAGGAAATGGAACCTCTATAGTATTGTTATCTTCTGACGATTCATCGCTGAATCGATTATGCCTCGCTCTTATTTTTCTGATTCGTTTCAACATTTCGTCCCTAACAGAACCAGTTAGCACATCGGAGAAAATTTCGGCATCTACTAATTTTTCTCGAGCTTTTTCGTACGATGCTGAAAGTAATAAGCATTATATAATTTATAATACATGTAAAAATGTTGAGTTCTTAATAAATTATATAGATTAAATGAACACTGATTATCTGCGTTTGTGAGTATAATAGAATCATCTAATGAGTTATTGTTCAGCTATGAACACGTTTGAACGCATTGAATGAATTTCAAAGGTTATTTTTAACTTAATATACTCTTTTAAATTATTGAATTAATATTGGATACTTTATACGTAAAAGTTTAACATCCGTATTATTTACTCACTTTAAATACAATATACTCTATTTTATACGTGATTATTTATTGATAAAACATTCTAAACTTCAATAAAATAAAAGTAGTAGCTTACACGTGCTGCCTAAAATTCCTTTAATTAAAACTTCGGGCCAAGAGTCTTGATAGTCCTTCATCAATCTGATTGTTTCTTTTATCATAGTGTTTTTGCGACGAGAATGTTGCCATCAAACTTTGGATGCATCGCTGTTAATCCACAACTTCGATATTATTTGAATACCATCATCAAATTCGACGATGACATAGTCCTTTACATCCATCATTATCTAAACGACATTTTAATAATTTTAATCTAAATATAACAATGGCAATACTGCGAATTTATTATCCAAATATGGTAATTTCATATATTTCTTATCAACACTTTTTAGTGGCCACGATTTCAACTGCGAAATTATGAACCAAAAAGATACCAAGAATGGCAGAATCACATGATACCGAAAATAGGTTCTTTTTTATCAAAAATTCGTTGCCAATAACTACTGAAATTTTTTGTTGTGAGCAATATGCAATATTTTGTATCAAAATAATAGTCCCGTCATTTAAACTGCAACAGCTATCCGCACAAGATGCAACACATAAATTCATACTTGACGATTTTATCACTTTATATTGCGGATCAGTACATCCGAACAAAAGCCCGTCCATCGGCATGAATAGATTCGAGAAAATTCAACAGAATTTAGAGGAAATTAGAGATTAGAGAAAATTTAACAACTTGTGGTATCTTGCAATGATGCAAATATGATTGATTCTTTTCTTATTCAGCACATCGTACAATTTGTTGTAGTTTTTGATTAGGTTTCCTTAATAATTTTTTAAACGTTTGCATATGATTCTCGTAAATAAATGCACTAAAGTACTGTATCGGACTAAATTTCTTAACATACGAAATAAGATGCTCAGCTTGATGAACGTTTGACGACACATTATGAGTTCCATACAACAGTTGAAAAGATAAAATAAAATGTTCCACAAATTCCTGTGCATAATCTAATAAATCAAATAATTTTTTGTCGCTTATAATTCTCACTGCCGTGTAGTGTCACAAAGTGATATAAATATCATGGCGTAATAATTATAATGCTACTGGCCCTGTATACAATAGAATTTGTCGGAATTCACTAGCTTTCCACAATTTTATGAACTTTAATGATCTCGGCTTTCTCGCAAATTCAATGGGAATGTGCGGTGCAATCTCATTTACTAAATAACAAGATATTCGCTCGATTTCGACATTTGGAAATATATTGCAAGTCACCGTATATTAATAGATTGAGCATTCTGCGCATGATACCTAAATACAATAGATGCATTGGATCAGTTGGCACGTTTGTGACTGGGCCAAAATTAGGAATTTCAAGCAAACAATTGGTAATTTCGGGGTTGTGACATTCGTCGGTTTTATTTCTAAAATCATCATCTATTCTTTTACAAGCACGGATTTGTGAAAAACATACTCTTCCATTAATATATTCACCTTCGACAATGCAAGAAGGACAGCTCGAATACCCTGAGTGTCCTTTCGTGCACAAAACAAATGATTTTGCGGGCATGTCGCAGATTAATGAGTCAATAATACATTGCAATTGAATCCTTTTAATATATATTCCTTCCGTATAGTTGTTTTGCTTCCATCACGAAATCCTTTAAGAAATCATTGACATCCTTTGATTTTTCTTCTCCGTAATATATACCAATTACAAAAACATTTTTTAATGGTTTCACACATCCCAATATAGGCCACAGCTGTTTTTGTGATGACTTTGACAATGGCAAACTGCCGATATTGACAGATATTTTGATGAAACCTTCCGGCATAGTCGACATTCGAGATACAATAGATTTTATCCCTTTTGATAAGCCTACGTGACAATTTTTCAGGAAGAACATTTCTTATTTTTGTATTCCTCGGCGTACTTAACAATGACCACGGATCCAAAGGCAAATTTTCGTGAACAGGATATTTTTTCAATTTTTCTAACAATGGCTTCAATGCAATGTGTGGGATATTAAACTGAACTGACCAATTTGCAAGAAATTCTTTTAAATTATTTCATTCTCCAATATTATCATCGCTTTCACTCTCAGTTGATGCATCTTATGTAAAATCTTCGTTCACTTTGTTAAGCCTATCCTGGTCTTCATCAACCATCATCTCCTCATCCCATTCTTCTTCCCATTCTTCTTCTTCAATTTGTTCTTCTTCTATGCCATCTCTCTCTTCAACCTCTCGACTATTATACTTTTCTTCCTCTTTCATAGCCTTATATTTATCTACTTCCATATCTGTCAATATTTGTCTGCCTATTCGTTCGCAGTTTACGATAGTAGAATTATATTGTAGTACATCTAGAAACGATTCAAAATGTGAATCTATTATCATATTTGCTTCTTGTTCCGTAAGTTTACGGATCTGTCTCTCAGTGAGATTTCCAAATATTTTTCCGCATGGATTTTATTGTGATATACTAATATAATGTCAATCCTATGAGACAACAAATTGAATGCAGATATAATCTATTGTATAACATTACAAGTAATTTAACAGATACTTGATATTTTTATCAATAAACAAGTGGGCATGTCACAACTATAAAAAAATGAAAACATTTTTACTGGTAACTTTACTTTAGTGACATATATAATAATACGAAAAAATTTTTTTAAGTATTTAATTTATTAACAAAATGTCTAATTGAAAATAAAAAATGTATTACTGATGACCATAATTATTTTAATATGAATAAAACGTGCACTTAAAGTAATAAATAATCATAATAATCTTTAGTCATGAACTAATGTCTTATGTAGTTAGTATTTTCCATAATTTGAACAATTTTAAATAAAATCAAAATATTTATGCATTTATTCTATTTATTTTCATTCCTAAGTTGTCACTGCTTAAGGGGCCTTGAGTGTTTGGAAGTAGGATAATGGGAAGGATAAAAAGCAATGAAACTTTATGCCATGATTTTGGAATTTTCAGACATTTTTTATGTATTTTCTTTACAGAAATATACTTGTTTTTACGTTCACTATCATAAATCAACATGATTCGTCTTCGAATAATATGCAAAATAATTATTGAAATGGCGACATGATTTGGCAAGTTGGAAATCTATCAAAATTTCAAAATAATTATTCAAAGGTGAATCGTAATTATATTGATTGATCTGGCAGCGAACGTAAAAAAGATAAAATTTCATTTTTAATTTTCACTCTTTTTATTTTCAGGATCAAAATATTATGAATAAAGGCAATATTTATAAAATATAAAAATTAAGATTAAAAATGTATTTATTTCTCTTTGTAATAAAATAAAATATTTAATACTCATCAGTGCAGCAAATATTGAAAAACAATGGTTATAGCCTTGACTTACCACAACTATACGTATTTGTGTTTTTGCATATTTCTTTAATTTTATATCAATAGAATACTGCATGACAATCCCAAAGAGAATTATAATGATTGTTAGTATTATGAATGCGAGATACGTAATATTGCAAGTTATCACATATATAAATAATAAAAGTTATATACAGAAGCACATATACAATTATAATTCCAGAAAAATGTACCTTCTTCTTTGTTTCTCACCAACTTTTTACAAGTATTGGCAAAGGTTCGTAAAAAATAGAAACTTTGTACCTGCAATGAAGACACAAATCATGCTTGGAGATTCGACTCATGTTTAGAGGCACGATAAGTCATGCTTTTCATAACCTGAAAACATTCTTTTCACCTGAAAACGTTTTTTGGTGGAAAAGTCTTTATACTATAAAAATGTTCGTAGAGATATAACTTTCTAATATTGATAATGCAAATAGGTTACAAAGACACGATTTACTTCTGGCAGAAAATGATCTGCTTATCAGAGGCGATTTTCACATTTTGACCGAGCGACTGAAAATTAAGTACTTAATATAAGACATTTTCGTAACGTTAATAACAAAATCTCTACAGCGTAAATTGTGTTTGTATTAGAGACACGTTGGATACGAATACACATGGAATAATATATCAGTATAATACTACATGTTACCTGATACAAATCTTGCAAAAAAGATTACGATGCAAAAATATCTACCATTGCCTTACGCCTATAAGATTGCTACAAGAATTTTGTATTGATATTTTAACGTCTGTGACGCTGATCGATATTTTAGAATCAGCATCACACAGAAAAAATAATTCTTCCAGTAGCTGTAAACATATTGCTCTTACAATTTCTGCCAATAGTCATACATGATCTGCATTTTTCGCAAGATTTTGTACATATAGATTATTGCAAGAAATATGCGCTACGTACCTATACATGCAAAATATTCTTGTAGCAATCTTGCACTCTCATAAGACATTGTCAAACATTTTGTATCTGTAGCATTCTGTTGCAAGATTTATATATCAAGTAATACATGGCACTATTATTCAAAGAAATGTACTTGCAAGCTTCTTGCAAGAATCTGCTCCTACAAAAGATCTTCTGGAAAATTTACACCAGATCAATATAAGAAATATAATCAATATAAGAAAGTGCAAATTATATGTTGACAGAAAGTAGAAACTTGTGAGCATTGTGTTATGCACTTTTTCCTTTCTTCTTATAAGCAAATAATAAATTTACAAACGCCAATCATGAGTTTTTATCACAAAATTTAAGGTTATGCAAATACACTGCATAAAAAACTATCAAAATTATGATCTTTTTCCTTACCTGCAAATGGTTGATATTGATCCTGGTTTCCACGTTTAATATATTCCTCAAACGGTCTTCAAATGTTCTTGTAATCTTCTACTCTCCAAACCCAAGTTGCGAAATTGCAGCGTTGCACAAAATAAAAAGGCAGGAAGCGGGAAGACAATGAACAATTAGAAACTCGCCGCGCCTCGTCGCGGTCGCACATCGCGACTGCACAGCAGAGATATTGTTATAAGGTAATTTTTCATTAGCGTTCATTACAAGCAGGCGGACGATATTATGAAGTTCAAATGTTTCTAATTTCAGTTATAGGCGTAAGGCATTGTATGTACATATTGTACACACATACGCACGTACGCACGCACGCACGCACGATGTCCCATTTTAAAAGATCTAATATCTCAGAAATATTGCAGAAAGCTTAACCTTTAGTCAAACAATCTAATTTCTCATAAACTCAAAATAAATTAAAATCCATGAGTGTATATATACGGATTATTCGAGATGAATTTTGAAATAAACGCAGAATAAATGTGATATTATGTATACTCACTAAATAAATCCTCAGAAAATTATGTATATATACACTAAGAATATTATGTATATATACGAAACATTTGAGATGAATTCCGAATATATGAAGAATTTGTAAAACATTCTAAAAACATTATATATTACGTATGATATTATCAGAATATTCTCAGAATGTTATGTATATATATATGGGAAATTTTGTATTATTTTAGAATATACTACAAATATCATGTGCTATTTGAGTCGATAGTAACCAGATTAATTTCTTAAATACGATTTTCTTTGTTGAAAATAATATTATAATATTCGATTGGTACCACAAATCAACATTCTCAGGTAGATAGTTGAATTTTATGTCTCAGCGTCCCATTTCACAGAAAAGGGAGTGTACGGTCATGAGCATGGTAGACAGGATTTTTTATCTCTCACATCCACAATTTCACGAGAAGAACTTTGATTTCGTAGTGAAAACGTTCTTACAAAATGACTATCCATTAAATTTTATTTTTAAAACAATCAACAATAGAATCAAATCTTTAATTTACAATTGTAAGAAGAAACATAATAATGATGACACGACATGCACTGTTAATAACAAAACCCTTTAGTTTATTCTACCTTATGTGAAAGATGTTACTGAAAAGTTTAAAAATATGTTGAAAGATATAGAAATTAAATTAGCTACTAGGGCACAAAAAGATCCCCTTCCACTCTTGGACAAAAAAAATGTTATTTACAAACTACAGTGCACGGATGCATCTTATGTGGATCAGATTAGCAGACAATTAAAAAGAGAGAGAGTTAATGAACGAGAATTAATGAATATCGAAGTCACATAAGGTGAAATATCTCTACTTATTCAGTCATTACTGACCACAGGGTACATACAGGACGATTTCGAGTGGGCTAACGTGAAAGTTCTGGATGTAGAGAATAATTACAATAAATGTTTAATTCTAGAAATGCTACACATTACACAACAAACAAATGGTATCAATTTGCAAACAGACACAGAATTTCTTAGCCATATGTACACCCCTGTTATAAACAATATATAAATGTGTAACCGCATTGTTCTTCTTAATAAGATCTAGTATCTTCTAATTTTGATTTTTTACTTTCCATCCTTGTTACTTATCTTTTTACATTTTAATAATTGACACGAAATAGTCAAGACGTGTTTACTTTTTCTTTTTAACTGACTTTTATCCTATTTCTCTGTTAAAAAAAATTTTTTTAAATTCTTTTATGACCTTTTTATGACCTTTATTATGACTTTTATTTATGCTTTCGCAATATTCAGTATTTATTTTCATCTGTATACTTCTTATTGTTATAACTGGCGATATCATCGAGGTGAGTCTCCAACAGTTCCTTGTTCTTCTAATTTTTTGTTTTCTTTTTTGACACATCAAAAATTTATTTGGTTCAATATATTATAAATGGTCCAAAATGATATTGATCATACAGTGTCTCCTACATCAGCTGTGGAACTGTTTGAACAGAAGCTTTCGAGATATTGCACTATTGCGTTTATCGATGCGAATCTGTGAAGTCATGGACTAATACGCTTCAAGCATTGTTATTATGGATATATTTATTTACTGAAGATGATCCGAAAGTGGATCAAAAAGTCTGGATGTAAGAAAAACCACAAAAAAAAATAGATAGAATTCAATGGATAATTATTTGCGCCTCATTTACTGCGCTTGACTCTTAACATCTTTGTTGTTCTTTTTATGTTTTATTTTGTAATTAAAGAAGTCCTTCTATCTTAAATCTTTATAAATTATAAAATTAAAATAAAAAACTTTATTTACCTTATTCTTCTACTATTGGTATTCTACTTTTGGAAATCCAGCACAAGCCTAAAATTAGATGATTATGTAATGTTTTAAAACATATAAATAATGACAGAGTTAGAAACAATATTGTAATTAACATAAAACATAAAATAAAAAAAAATCTATAAATCTCGTAAACATAATTTTTTAGTAAATGTATTTTTATACTTTTATGCACGAAATAATGAGACGAATCAAAGTACAAAGAATTGGTACAAAGAAAACATCTAATTTTACTTCAGAGCAGAATAAAGTATAAAATAAACTATTAACTTTTTGCATTTGTATCTTAATAATTCTATATTTAATAAATATATTTAATAAATAGAGGAATTATAATGATTCCATTTAAAAAACTGGTGACATAAAAAATTTTAACAGTGGCACCATCTGATAACTAAATCAATAATATAATTATTTGGCTCCATCGAAACCTTAAACTATTCTATGAAACATTTGTCTCAAAAATGCATACTTTCCAAAATATTTGTTTTTAAACTTTTAATTCATCCTGTATATAAATATGTCATGTGATTATCTTTAAAACTTTCCTTATTCGTGGAGGCTGAAGTTGTACCTCAGGCAATAACTCCTACTGCACCCCAAAAGGACTTTTATATGATATTTGGTGTTAGAG